>NC_052149.1:413621-525968 GCF_902713615.1 Scyliorhinus canicula
CCCCCCACACCTGACCCCTCATGCCCCCCAACCCTGACCCCGGCATCCCCCCCCAACCCTGAGCCCTCATCCCCCCACCCTGAGCCCTCATCCCCCCACCCGTGACCCCTCTCCCCCCCCCACCCCTATACCCTCACCCCCCAACCCTGATCCCTCACCCCCCCAACCCTGATCCCTCACCCCCCCCAACCCTGATCCCTCACCCCCCCAACCCTGATCCCTCACCCCCCCAACCCTGATCCCTCACCCCCCCCAACCCTGATCCCTCACCCCCCAACCCTGATCCCTCACCCCCCCAACCCTGATCCCTCACCCCCCCAACCCTGATCCCTCACCCCCCCACCCTGATCCCTCACCCCCCCCAACCCTGATCCCTCACCCCCCCCAACCCTGATCCCTCACCCCCCACAACCCTGATCCCTCACCCCCCAACCCTGATCCCTCACCCCCCAACCCTGATCTCTCACCCCCCCAACCCTGATCCCTCACCCCCCCAACCCTGATCCCTCACCCCCCCAACCCTGATCCCTCACCCCCCAACCCTGATCCCTCACCCCCCAACCCTGATCCCTCACCCCCCCAACCCTGATCCCTCACCCCCCCACCCTGTTCCCTCACCCCCCATCCCTGTTCCCTCACCCCCCATCCCTGATCCCTCACCCCCCATCCCTGATCCCTCACCCCCCATCCCTGATCCCTCACCCCCCATCCCTGATCCCTCACCCCCCATCCCTGATCCCTCACCCCCCATCCCTGATCCCTCACCCCCCATCCCTGATCCCTCACCCCCCATCCCTGATCCCTCACCCCCCATTCCTGATCCCTCACCCCATCCCTGATCCCTCACCCCCCCACCCTAATCCCTCACCCCCCACCCTGATCCCTCACCCCCCAACCCTGATCCCTCACCCCCCCACCCTGATCCTCACCCCCAACCCTGACCCCTCACCCCCTCCCCACCCTGACCCCTCACCCCCTCCCCACCCTGACTCCTCACTCCCCTCCCCACCCTGACTCCTCTCACCCCATCCCCATAATCTAGCAACCCAACCCCACCCCGCGGACACTAACATAGTCAATCCACCTGCACCCGGAGGAAACCCAACTGGAGGAAACCCACGCAGACACGGGCAAGGGAAAGATCAATCAGTCAGACATATGTGAAAACCTTGTACCTAAATGCTCGCAGTATTGGGAATGAGGTCAATGAGCAGACGGCAGAAATAGAGACAAATGGGTATGATTTCGTGGGGATCACTGAAACATGATGGCAGGAGGACCGGGACTGGGAGTAGAATGTCCAAGGGTACTCAGTATTCCCAAAGGATAGACCGGATGGAGCAAAAGCTGGAGTTGTTTATTAGTTAAAGATGTCATCAAGGCTGTATTAAGAAATGATATTGGCATTAAGGGCCAAGGTGTTGAATCGATCTGGGGATATAAAAAACAAGGGGGAAAACTCCTTGGAAGTAATTTACAGGCCCCTAAGCAATACTTGTAAAGTGGGGCATAGTATAAACCAAGAAATAAGGAGGGCTTGTGAGCGGGTACAACGGTAATCATGGGTGCTTTTAATATGCATGTTGATTCATCAAATTGGCAAGTGTAGCCTCGTGGGAGATTTCATAGAGTGTATGCTTAGAACAATACGTTATGGAGCCAATGAGGGAGTACAATATCTTACGTTTAGTATTATGTAACGAAGAAGGGTTCATAAATAATCTTGTTGTTAAGGATCCTCTTGAAACAAGTGATCGCAGCATGCTAGAGTTTGAAATTCAGATTGAGTGGGAGAGGACGGAGTGCCATACTCGAGTTTTAGTGTTGGGCAGAAGTAATAAAAATAATAATCGCTTATTGTCACAAGTAGGCTTCAATGAAGTTACTGTGAAAAGCCCCTAGTCGCCTCATTCCGGCGCCTGTTCGAGGAGGCTGGTATGGGAATTGAACCGTGCTGCTGACCTTGTTCTGCATTACAAGCCAGCTGTTTAGGCAACTGTGCTAAACAAGGTAATTATACAGGCCTGAGGAAAGAGTTGGCCCAAGTAGACTGGGTGTAGATAATTGAGGTAAGGACAGTTTAGGAACAATGGAAGATGTCCAAGTTTGCAGATGACACTAAGATGGGTGGTAAAGCGAAAAGTGCAGAGGATACTGGAAGTCTGCAGAGGGATTTGGATAGGTTAAGTGAATGGGCTAGGGTCTGGCAGATGGAATACAATGTTGACAAATGTGAGGTTATCCATTTTGGTAGGAATAACAGCAAACGGGATTATTATTTAAACAATAAAATATTAAAGCATGCCGCTGTGCAGAGAGACCTGGGTGTGCTAGTGCACGAGTCACAGAAAGTTGGTTTACATGTGCAACAGGTGATTAAGAAGGCAAATGGAATTTTGTCCTTCATTGCTAGAGGGATGGAGTTTAAGACTAGGGAGGTTATGCTGCAATTGTATAAGGTGTTAGCGAGGCCACACCTGGAGTATTGTGTTCAGTTTTGGTCTCCTTACTTGAGAAAGGACGTACTGGCGCTGGAGGGTGTGCAGAGGAGATTCACTAGGTTAATCCCAGATCTGAAGGGGTTGGATTACGAGGAGAGGTTGAGTAGACTGGGACTGTACTCGTTGGAATTTAGAAGGATGAGGGGGGATCTTATAGAAACATTTAAAATTATGAAGGCAATAGATAGGATAGATGCGGGCAGGTTGTTTCCACTGGCGGGTGAAAGCAGAACTAGGGGGCATAGCCTCAAAATAAGGGGAAGTAGATTTAGGACTGAGTTCAGGAGGAACTTCTTCACCCAAAGGGTTGTGAATCTATGGAATTCCTTGCCCAGTGAAGCAGTTGAGGCTCCTTCATTACATGTTTTTAAGGTAAAGATAGATAGTTTTTTGAAGAATAAAGGGATTAAGGGTTATGGTGTTCAGGCCGGAAAGTGGAGCTGAGTCCACAAAAGCTCAGCCATGATCTCATTGAATGGCGGAGCAGACTCGAGGGGCCAGATGGCCGACTCCTGCTCCTAGTTCTTATGTTCTTATGTTCAGGGAGATATTAAACACCTTTCATTAAAGTATATTCCTCAGAGGAAGCGGAATTGTAAAAAGGTGGAGGATTGGGAGAACTTTAAGATTCAGCAAAAGGTTACTAGAAATAGAATCAAAAAAGCTAAGATGAACTGAAAGGAAACTAAAAGAAAACATAAGCACTGATACGAGAAGCTTCTATAAGTATGCAAAAAGAAAGAGAATAGCTAAAGTAAACTTTGGCCCTTTAGTGGACGATACTGGTGAGGTAATAATGGGGAACACACAGATGGTGGAGGCACTGAACCAATATTTTGCCTCTGAAATTATAGTTGGTTAAGTTAAAATTGTATCCTTGGACTGTAGTGGGAAACAACGCAGTCTAGAGGACTTGTTCGAGATAATAGGGAATTGCTTGGATAATACGAGTGATCCAAACAGTTCTTTGCAAATATTATGTGATATTTATCCAGATAAAGCGAGAGATTTTAGAAAACTATCAGCAACTTTAAGAAAGAAATTGGGTGAAAGATGGCCACTAGGGGGCACTAAAGATCTGG
Organism: Scyliorhinus canicula; assembly: GCF_902713615.1. Taxonomy (NCBI): domain Eukaryota; kingdom Metazoa; phylum Chordata; class Chondrichthyes; order Carcharhiniformes; family Scyliorhinidae; genus Scyliorhinus; species Scyliorhinus canicula. The sequence goes on from NC_052149.1 coordinate 417,205, forward strand.
ACTTAGCCTCTCGCCTCCATCTGAGATGTTCTTCTTCATTTCTGTTGCTATTATTATTGCGGCATGCATCATAGGCTTCTTTTTTTCTTCCTTATTTTCTCCTCAATGTGCTTATAATAATAATAATCGCTTATTGTCACAAGTAGGCTTCAATGAAGTTACTGTGAAAAGCCCCTGGTCGCCACATTCCGGCGCCTGTTCGGGGAGGCCGGTACGGGAATTGAACCCGCGCTGCTGCCTTGTTCTGCATTACAAGCCAGCTGTATAGCCCACTGTGCTAAACCAGCCCCACGCTTCGTCATCCAGAGTGCTCTAGCTTTGGATACCCCGTATATATTTCTCATGGGTACGTACCCAGCTTGCAAAGTTCATCTCTGCTTTGAAATTCTCCCAATTTTCATCCACTGTTTTATCCACCAAAATGCATTTCCAATCAACCTGCTCCAGTTCAACTTTTAGATCCCCAAAAAATGACCTTTTTCAGTCTGGGATCTTAATCTGTGCCTGATTTTTATCCTTTTCCAAAACAATATTGAATCATATTATATTATGATTGCTACTTCCCAATGGCTCCCTCACTCTGACGTTGCCCACCTGCCCTGCCTCATTTCCTCAGACCAGATCCAGCATAGCTTGCTCACTGGTAGGACTGGAAATGTACTGTTCCAGAAAGCTCTCCGGCACTCACTACAGGAATTCTCCCCTTCCGTGCCCCACACTCTACCCTTTTCCCAGTCTATTAGGGTAATTGAAATCCCAACTGTCACAACCCTACTTGTCCTGCAGGTTTCCATAATCTGCCTACAAATGCTCTCTTCCGCTTCCTCCCCACTATTTGGAGGTCTATAGTAAATAACAAACAAGGTCACCGCTCCCTTCCTGTTTCTCACCTCCAACCAGCTAGATTCTAATTCAGGAACTGCATCTCGTCAAGATCTCTGACACTATCTTTGACCAAGATTGCAACATCTCCTCCCTTTTTACCCACCCTGTTCCTGCTAAAAACCATATTACCCGGGATGTTAATTATCCAGAAACGAAAGGGAAAATGCTGGAAAATCTCAGCAAGTCTAGCAGCATCTGTAGGGAGAGAAAAGAGCTAACATTTCGAATCCGATGACTCTTTGTCAAAGAGCTGGTTGACTCTTTTATCCAGTGTTAATTATCCAGTCCTGTTCTGGCTTCAGCCATGTTTCTGTCAATGGGACTATGTTAGACCACCAGAGCAATTTCTGCTTCCAGTTCGCCAGTGTTGCTCACTATACTCTGTGCATTTACATACATACAATTTAACCCTGTCCTTATCTTTTTATTGCCCTTTGGGAGGTAACCTTTTAGAACATAGAACATTACAGCGCAGTACAGGCCCTATGGCCCTCGATGTTGCGCCGACCTGTGAAACCACTCTAAAGCCCATCTACACTATTCCCTTATCATCCATATCCCTATCCAATGACCATTTAAATGCCCTTAATGTTGGCGAGTCCACTACTGTTGCAGGCAGGGCATTCCACGCCCCTACTACTCTCTGAGTAAAGAACCTACCTCTGACATCTGTCCTATATCTATCTCCCCTCAGTTTAAAGCTATGTCCCCTTGTGCTAGCCATCACCATCCGAGGAAAAAGGCTCTCGCTGTTGTTATGGGAGAGGTGATTTCAGAACCCCAAAATGTATCATGGAGTTCAACCAACCCCCACCTTTAATGGATTGTTGCTTTTGAAGCACACGGCTTGTTCCCCATGTGTAGTATTACAATTATGGACACGTGGCTTTTAAAACAAATAACCCCGAAAATAATACAACACTACCCAATCCTGCAAACTGTTCCTTTACACATCCAAAAGACTTCACCTTCACAAAAACAGTAAACACCAGGTCACAGTTAGTATATATTTTCTGTTGGATGGCAGAGATATATCAGCTTGGATGACTTCAGCTCCAGCATCTTGCTTTTTCTTCATGCAGCTCACAGCCAGAAAACACAGTCACACCCAAGCTGCTGTCTCAAACTGAAACTAAAACCCAGAACTAACCTCAAAATGGCTGAACTGAGCTCAGCTCCACCCACTCTCTGACACCACTATTTTCTTAAAGGTACATTGCTTAAACATCCATTTCTTAAAGGTACTCTCACATGACACCTCCCCTCAAGAAAAAAACCCCATCAACTTCAAAATGGTTTCATTTTTAACCTTGCACCATCAATTCAGAAATGCACATAGTAAAAATACTTTTTTGTTTTAAAAAAAAATAACACACGCAAACAGGCATAATAATATCATCCATTTTTCCCGTTCTTCTTCCTCCAACCGAAAACCTTCTCGATTGACAGTCTCTTTGAACAAGAAAGTCTCTGCACGATCCATCCATGCCTCTACTCCTCGGCATTTCTCTTTAGAATCAGATACTTTAGTTCAATCTGACCACGGAGCCCCTTGCAATTCTCCAATACAGGAGCACTGGTGATCACAGTTTTCGGGCAGTCAAATGCCTGTTGAAAGTTCCCTGTCCATTGAAATTTTTTACGTTTCTTCAGCAAGTCCATCAGGGGAGTAATCACGCCACAAAACTTTTGCACAAAGGTTCGATCAAATCCACTCATGCTAAGAAATCGCATTATTTCCCTTCATCTTGAGGGTATCGGAAACTCTGTAAGGAAAGTGATTCGGGCTTCTCCAAATTCACTTTCGGCTAGGTTCATCACCAAACCCGCCACCTGAAGTCGATCGAAGAACTCCATACGATGTTTTAAATGTTCTTTCCATCTGGAAGTTGGAAACACAAGCAGATTGTCCCACTTTCTCAATGCAATCCTTTAAACGTGGGATAGGATAAGAGTCCATTCTTATAACTGTATTCACCTTTCGATAGTCCACACACAACCGTTGGGTACCGTCTGGTTTAGGCACCATCACTCTGGGTGACCTCCATTGGCTGCAACCCACTTCAATTATGCCATTTTTAAGCATACTCTCAATCTCTTTGTTAACCTGTGCCAATCTTAAAGGATTAAGTCTATATGGATGTTGGTTGATCGGAACAGCATTTCCCACATCTACATCATTTATAGCCATTTTAGTACTTCCCAATTTATCTCTACAAACTTGCCCATGTGACATCAATAACTATTTCAGGTCAGTTTGTTTTTCCTCTGGAAGGTAACAACAATTTATCCCAATTATTAAGAACATCCTCATTTTCCAATTTAATTTGTGGTCTGTTAAATTCACAGTCATCTGGATTTGGTTCGTCACTTTGAGTTAGAATCATTAAAACCTTTTTTCTCTCCTTCCCTTTCAAAGTACCTTTTAAGCATATTCACATGACACACTCAGTGAGTCTTCCTTCTATCTGGTGTTTTTAGCACATAATTCACCTCACTTAATTTCCTTTCAATCTGATACGGTCCACAAAACCTTGCTTTTAAAGGTTCACCTACCACTGGTAACAACACTAAAACTTTATCCCCACTGACAAAACTACGAATTTTGGATTTCTTGTCCGCTACCTGTTTCATCACATTTTGTGCAACTTTCAAATGTTGTCTAGCCAATTCACCTGCTCTATTTAATCATTCCCTAAACTTTGACAGGTAATCCAATTGTGTAATTTCCGATTTCTCACCCACCAATTTTTCCTTCATCATTTTAAGTGGTCCTCTTACCTCATGACCAAAAATTAGTTCAAAAGGACTACATTTGGGAGATTCATTAGGTGCATCCCTAATTGCAAACAATACGAATGGGATACCTTTATCCCAATCCTATGGATAATCTTGACAATACACCCTCAACATTGTCTTTAATGTCTGATGCCACCTTTCTAACGCTCCCTGCGATTCTGGATGGTACGCAGTTGATTTAAATTGTTTTATTCCTAAACTATCCATAAGTTCTTTGAATAACTTTGAAGTAAAATTTTATCCTTGATCCGATTGTGGGTAGTCCATATCTAGTAAAGAATTGAAGTAACTCCTCCACAATCCTTTTAGCTGTAATATTATGTACTGGAATGGCCTCTGGAAACCTAGTAGACATATCCATTATAGTCAAAAGAAATTGATTCCCACTTTTTGTTTTAGGAAGCGGTCCTACACAATCAATTAGGACCCTCGTAAAAGGTTCCTCAAATGCTGGAATGGGTATTAAGGGCACTGGTTTTATCACTGCTTGAGGTTTCCCTGTCACTTGACATGTGTGCCATGATTGACAAAATTTAACTACATCTTTATGTAGTCCAGGCCAATAAAAATGTTTCTGGATTTTAGCTTAAGTTTTCCTTAGCCCCAAATGACCTCCCACTGGTACCTCATGTGCAACTCGCAACACCTCCTTTCTATACCCTATCGGCAATACTACTTGATGAACTTCTGCCCACTTTTCATCCGCCTGCATATGTAAAGGTCTCCATTTTCTCATCAAGACATTACTTTTACGGTAATAACATTCTGGTATACTCTCAGATTCCTCTTTCGTATCTGCTTTCTGATATATCCGTTTTATTTCTACATCTTTCTGTTGTAACTCCGCCAATTTTCCTGAACTAAAAATATTCGCCTCATCCGCCACCTGTTCTTACATAATATAAGAACATAAGAACTAGGAGCAGGAGTAGGCCATCTGGCCCCTCGAGCCTCCTCCACCATTCAATGAGATCATGGCTGATCTTTTGTGGACTCAGCTCCACTTTCCGGCCCGAACACCTGAACCCTTAATCCCTTTTTTCTTAAACCAACTTTCTGTGACTCGTGCACTAGCACCCCCAGGTCTCTCTGCACAGCAGCATGCTTTAATATTTTATAATTTAAATAATAATCCCGTTTGCTGTTATTCCTACCAAAATGGATAAGCTCACATTTGTCGACATTATATTCCATCTGCCAGACCCTAGCCCATTCACTTAACCTATCCAAATCCCTCTGCAGACTTCCAGTATCCTCTGCACTTTTCGCTTTACCACTCATCTTAGTGTCGTCTGCAAACTTGGACACATTGCCCTTGGTCCCCAACTCCAAATCATCTCTGTCAATTGTGGGCCCAACACTGATCCCTGAGGGACACCACTAGCTACTGATTGCCAACCAGAGAAACACCCATTAATCCCCACTCTTTGCTTTCTATTAATTAACCAATCCTCTATCCATGCTACTACTTTACGCTTAATGCCATGCATCTTTATCTTATGCAGCAACCTTTTGTGTGGCACCTTGTCAAAGGCTTTCTGGAAATCCAGATATACCACATCCATTGGCTCCCTGTTATCTACTGCACTGGTAATGTCTTCAAAAAAATTCCACGAAATTAGATAGGCACAACCTGCCCTTTATGAATCCATGCTGCGTCTGCCCAATGGGACAATTTCTATCCAGATGCCTCGCTATTTCTTCCTTGATGATAGATTCCAGCATCTTCCCTATTACCGAAGTTAAGCTCACTGGCCTATAATTACCCGCTCTCTGCCTCCCTCCTTTTTTAAACAGTGGTGTCACGTTTGCTAATTTCCAATCCACAGTTTAGTGAATTTTGGTAAATTATCACTAGCGCATTTGCAATTTCCCTAGCCATCTCTTTTAGCACTCTGGGATGCATTCTATCAGGACCAGGAGACTTGTCTACCTTTAGCACAATTAGCTTGCCCATCATTACCTCCTTAGTGATAACAATCCTCTCAAGGTCCTCACCTATCATAGCCTCATTTCTACCAGTCGCTGGCATGTTATTTGTGTCTTCCACTGTGAAGACCGACCCAAAAACCTGTTCAGTTCCTCAGCCATTTCCTCATCTCCCATTATTAAAACTCCCTTCTCATCCTCTAAAGGATCAATATTTACCTTAGCCACTCTTTTTTGCTTTATATATTTGTAAAAACTTTTGCTGTCTGTTTTTATATTCTGAGCAAGTTTACTCTCATACTCTATCTTACTCTTCTTTATAGCTTTTTTAGTAGCTTTCTGTGCCCCTTAAATATTTCCCAGCCCTCTAGTCTCCCACCAACCTTTGCCACTTTGTATGCTCTTTCCTTCAATTTCACACTCTCCCTTATTTCCTTAGATATCCACGGTCGATTTTCCCTCTTTCTACCGTCCTTCCTTTTTGTGGGTATAAACCTTTGCTGAGCACTGTGAAAAATCACTTGGAAGGTTCTCCACTGTTCCTCAACTGTTCCACCATAAAGTATTTGCTCCCAGTCTACCTTAGCTAGTTCTTCCCTCATCCCATTGTAATCTCCTTTGTTTAAACACAAAACACTAGTATTTGATTTTACCTTCTCACCCTCCATCTGTATTTTAAATTCCACCATATTGTGATCGCTCCTTCCGAGAGGACCCCTAACTATGAGATCATGAATCAATCCTGTTTCATTACACAGGACAAGATCTAGGACCGCTTGTTCCTTCGTAGGTTCCATTACATACTGTTCTAGGAAACTATCGCGGATACATTCTATAAACTCCTCCTCAAGGTTGCCTTGACCGACTTGGTTAAACAAATCGACATGTAGATTAAAATCCCCCATGATAACTGCTGTACCATTTCTACATGCATCAGTTATCTCTTTCTTTATTGCCTGCCCTACCATAACGTTACTATTTGGTGGCCGATAGACTACTCCTATCAGTGACTTTTTCGCCTTGCTATTCCTGATTTCCACCCAAATGGATTCAACCTTATCCTCCATAGCACCGATATCATCCCTAACTATTGCCAGGATGTCATCCTTAAATAACAGAGCTACACCACCTCCCTTACCATCCACTCTGTCCTTCCGAATAGTTTGATACCCTCGGATATTTAACTCCCAGTCGTGACCATCCTTTTAACCTTTTAATCCTTGTTCTTTTTCAACTATCTGATCAAAAATCGTTTCTGATAATTGCACTTCCACTTCATCTTCACTCTTTGATTTCTCCTCTTGTCTTAACCTGTGACTTTGCGACCTTGTTACTACACAATCCGGAAAGATCCCAGGATATTCGTCCTTCAACACTTCAGTTGTCTGATTTCCACTGGCTTATCAACCACAGTAGGCATCACTCCCACCTGCGATCCAGCTATATCATTACCCAAGATAAACTGTATTCCTGGACACGATAGTTTATCTATTACTCCTACTACCACTTCACCACTCTTCACTGGACTTTCCAACTTTACCTTATATAATGGAACACTACTCCTCTCACCCTGAATTCCACATATCACCACCTTTTCTGGCAACATTCTTCCCAAACTACATAATTCCTCATCTCTTACCATTAAAGATTGACTAGCCCCTGTATCTCTTAAAATTGTGACTTCTTTACCTGCTCCTCCTGATACATATGAGTAAACTTTACCCACACAAGTGAATTCTTTGAAGACATCTGGCACCTTCTTAACAATTACTTCTTAAACAGGCTGTACAATTGTTTGCACCTCCTTCGCTTCCCTTGGGCTTTCCTTTACCACTCTAACAAATCCTACCGTCTTGAACTGTTTTACCACATCAGCCTTCCCAGTGCTTTTCTTGAACCACCAACACTGTGACTTTACATGGCCTAGTTTATTACAGTGAAAACATTTGAAACTTTTCATCTCTTTTCCACCCTCCTTGACTTCTTTTTTAATCTGAGGTACACTCTCTTTATTGTCTCCCATCAGATCACCTTTAACTTTACCACTTGAGTATTTCTCATGACCCAGTTTCTATCCCTCACCGGCTGAAACTGATGTCGGAAACCAGTGTTTGATTTATGAACTAATTCATAATCATCTGCCATTTCTGTGCTAATCTCGCAGTTTTAACCCTCTGTTCTTCCACGTGAGTTCTCACTACATCAGGAATTGAATTTTTAAACTCCTCCAAAAGTATAATTTCTCTGAGAGCTTCATATGTTTGATCTATTTTCAAAGCCCTTATCCACCTATCAAAATTACTCTGTTTGAGCCTTTCAAACTCCATATATGTCTGACCAAATTCTTTCCTTAAATTTCTGAAACTTTGTCTGTAAGCTTCAGGCACTAGCTCATATGCACTTAAGATGGATTTCTTCACCTCCTCATACATCCCAGATATCTCCTCCGGTAGTGATTCAAACACTTCGCTAGCCCTACCTACCAGCTTTGTTTGAATCAGTAATACCCACATGTCCTGTGGCCATTTCATTTGTTTAGCTACCTTCTCGTCAAACCTTGGCAATGCTTGGACATATTTAAATAGATCCCCACCACGTCTTCGACTATGACGCTCTGTCTCATTCTCCTCATCCATCTCCTCCAACTGTACGTGTCCCTTTGCGTCTGCCAATTTTAACTGATTTTCATGTTTCAGAACCATTTTCTGAAGTTCAAACTCTCTCTCTTTTTCCCTTTCCTCTCTATCTCTTTCTTTGTTTCTTTCTCTCTCCTTTTCTTTTTCCTCTCTATTTCTATCACTTTCTTTTTCTCTCATTGCATATTCAAGCCGCTTTAATTCTTCTTCATGTTCAAGTTGCTTTAATTCTTTTTCATATTCAAATTGCTCAATCTGCAACTGGAGCTTTGCCATATCTAATGAGTCAGAATGTATCATAGGCAAACGTAAATGCGCAAATACCGCGTTAAGTACCTCATCTTTTCGTATTTTGCTCGGCAGTGTTAACTGCAATGCTTTTGCCAAACCTAACAGTCTGTTTTTAGTCTCTGTCAGTAAGGTATCACGTGTTACCGTGTGCACCCCCAAAAACGTCTGAGCCTCCGAAAGAGCCATTGTTCAAAACACTTTTCCCACTTAATCTAAAATACCACACCGGAAAAGGAACAATTACTTCACTGTCTTTAAGTTCACAAAAGCCAATCCAATAGATAGACTTTTATCCCGGACGAGCCCCCAATTGTTATGGGAGAGGTGATTTCAGAACCCCAAAATGTATCATGGAGTTCAACCAACCCCCACCTTTAATGGATTGTTGCTTTTGAAGCACACGGCTTGTTCCCCAGGTGTAGTATTACAATTATGGACACGTGGTTTTTTAAACAAAACAATGTTTATACCATTAACTCAAATTAACCTTTTAAATAAACATTGGATCTCGAACACGCCTTACTTCAAAAATAACCCCGAAAATAATACACTACCCAATCCTGCAAACTGTTCCTTTACACATCCAAAAGACCTCACCTTCACAAAAACAGTAAACACCAGGTCACAGTTAATATATATTTTCTGTTGGATGGCAGAGATATCGATCAGCTTGGTTGACTTCAGCTCCAGCATCTTGCTTTTTCTTCATGCAACTCACAGCCAGAAAACACAGTCACACCCAAGCTGCTGTCTCAAATGGAAACTAAAACCCAGAACTAACCTTAAGGTGGCTGAACTGAGCTCAGCTCCACCCACTCTCTGACATCACTATTTTCTTAAAGGTACATTGCTTAAACATCCATTTCTTAAAGGTACTCTGACATGACACTGTCCATCCTATCTAATCCTCTGATCATCTTGTATGCCTCAATTAAATCACCTCTTAACCTTCTTCTCTCTAATGAAAACAGCCTCAAGTCCCTCAGCCTTTCCTCATAAGATCTTCCGTCCATACCAGGCAACATCCTGGTAAATCTCCTCTGCACCCTTTCCAATGCTTCCACATCCATCCTGTAATGCGGCAACCAGAACTGCACGCAATACTCCAAATGCGGCCGCACCAGAGCTTTGTACAGCTGCAACATGACCTCATGGCTCCGAAACTCAATCCCTCTACCAATAAAAGCTAACACACCGTACGCCTTCTTAACAACCTTATCAACCTGGGTGGCAACTTACAGGGATCTATCTACATGGACACCGAGATCTCTCTGCTCATCCACACTACCAAGAATCTTACCCTTAGCCTAGTACTCTGTATTCCTGTTACTCCTTCCAAAATGAATCACCTCGCACTTTTCTGCATTAAACTCCATTTGCCACCTCTCAGCCCAGCCCTGCAGCTTATCTATGTCCCTCTGTAACTTGTAACATCCTTCTGCACTATCCACAACTCCACCGACTTTAGTGTCATCTGCAAATTTACTAACCCATCCTTCTACGCCCTCCTCCAGGTCATTTATAAAAATGACAAACAGCAGTGGCCCCAAAACAGATTCTTGTGGTACACCACTCATAACTGAACTCCAGGCTGAACATTTCCCATCAACCACCACCCTCTGTCTTCTTACTGCGAGCCAATTTCTGATCCAAACTGCTAAATCACCCTCAATCCCCAGCCTCCGTATTTTCTGCAACAGCCTACCATGGGGAACCTTATCAAATGCTTTACTGAAATCCATATACACCACATCAACTGCTTTACCCTCGTCCACCTGTTTGGTCACCTTCTCAAAGAACTCAATAAGGTTTGTGAGGCACGACCTACCCTTCACAAAACCGTGTTGACTATCTCTAATCAAATTATTATTTTCTAGATGATAATAAATCCTATCTCTTATAAACCTTTCCAAGACTCTGACTATCCACTCTGTCTATGCCACTCACAATTTTGTAGACTTCTATTCGGTCGCCACTCAACCTCTGTCGTTCCAGTGAGAACAAACTGAGTTTAACCGCTCCTCATAGCTAATGCCCTCCATACCAGGCAACATCCTGGTAAATCTCTTCTGCACCCTCTCCAAAGCCTCCACATCCTTCTGGTAGTGTGGCGACCAGAATTGAACACTATACTCCAAGTGTGGCCTAACTAAGGTTCTGTACAGTGGCAACATGACTTGCCAATTTTTATACTCAATGCCCTGGCCAATGAAGGCAAGCATGCCATATGCTTTATTGACTACCTTCTCCATCTGTGTTGCCCCTTTCAATGACCTGTGGAGCTGTACACCCAGATCCCTCTGCCTGTCAATACTCTTAAGGGTTCTACCATTATTTCTCACCTGTAGTAGAACTTCCAAAATGCATTACCTCACATTTTTCCAGATAAAACTCCATCAGCCATCTCTCTGCCCAAATCTCCAACCGATCTAAATCCTGCTGTATCCTCTGACACCCTCAAAGCTATCCGCAATTCCACCAACCTTTGTGTCGTCTGCAAACTTACTAATCAGACCAGTTACATTTTCCTCCAAATCTTTTATATATACTACGAACAGCAAAGGTCCCAGCACTGATCCCTGCGGAACACCACTGGTCACAGCCCTCCAATCAGAAAAGCACCCTTCCATTGCTACTCTCTGCCTTCTATGACCTAGCCAGTTTTGTATCCATCTTGCCAGGTCACCCCTGATCCCATGTGACCTCACACTCTGTACGTCCGTGCTTTTGGCCAAATTCAGGCAGGAGAGATTCCTCCATTTAGTAACTGCCCACAAGACTGTGTGAAGAACTGGAGATTGATCAATTTGTAATAAGGAAGAGAGAGCCAGGGATACAGACAGGCCAGGATCACATAACTGAATCTGCTGGAGAGAGCTTCACAGGAGAGTCCACGACAGGACAGAGCAGTGTTGGTGTGAGCTGCCAGGAAAGTTCACGGCCGGATGGAGCAGTGCTGGTGTGAGCTGCCAGGGGAGTTCACGGCCGGATGGAGCAGTGCTGGTGTGAGCTGCCAGGAAAGTTCACGGCCGGATGGAGCAGTGCTGGTGTGAGCTGCCAGGGGAGTTCACGGCCAGATGGAGCAGTGCTGCTGTGAGCTTCTCAGGAGAGTTCACGGCCAGATGGAGCAGTGCTGCTGTGAGCTGCTGAGGAGAGTTCACGGCCGTATGGAGCAGTACCGCTGTGAGCTGCACAGGAGAGTTCACGGCCGGATGGAGCAATGTTGGTGTGACCTGCACAGGAGAGTTAACGGCCGGATGGAGCAATGTTGGTGTGAGCTGCACAGGAGAGTTCACGGCCGGATGGAGCAGTGCTGGTGTGAGCTGCACAGGAGAGTTAACGGCCGGATGGAGCAATGTTGGTGTGAGCTGCACAGGAGAGTTCACGGCCGGATGGAGCAGTGCTGGTGTGAGTTGCACAGGAGAGTTCACGGCCGGATGAGCAGTGTTGGTGTGAGCTGCACAGGAGAGTCCACGACAGGTCAGAGCAGTGTTGGTGTGAGCTGCTGAGGAGAGTTCACGGCCGGATGGAGCAGTGTTGGTGTGAGCTGCTCAGGAGAGTTCACGGCCGGATGGAGCAGTATTGGTGTGAGCAGCTGAGGAGAGTTCACGGCCGGATGGGGCAGTGTTGGTGTGAGCTGCTCAGGAGAGTCCACGACAGGTCAAGCAGTGTTGGTGTGAGCTGCTGAGGAGAGTTCACGGCCGGATGGAGCAGTGTTGGTGTGAGCTGCCCAGGAGAGTTCACAGCCAGATGGAGCATTGCTGGTGCGAGCTGCACAGGAGAGTTCACGGCCGGATGGAGAAGTGTTGGTGTGAGCTGCTGAGGAGAGTTCACGGCTGGATGGAGAAGTGTTGGTGTGAGCTGTTCAGGAGAGTTCACGGCCAGACGGAGCAGTGCTGGTGTGAGCTGCTGAGGAGAGTTCACGGCCAGATGGAGCAGTGTTGGTGTGAGCTGCTGAAGAGAGTTCACGGCCGGATGGAGCAGTGTTGGTGTGAGCTGTTCAGGAGAGTTCACGACAGGTCAGAGCAGTGTTGGTGTGAGCTGCTGAGGAGAGTTCACGGCCGGATGGAGCAGTGCTGCTGTGAGCTGCTGAGGAGAGTTCACGGCCAGATGGAGCAGTGCTGGTGTGAGCTGCCAGGAGAGTTCACGGCCGGATGGAGCAGTGTTGGTGTGAGCTGCTGAGGAGAGTTCACGGCCGGATGGAGCAGTGCTGGTGTGAGCTGCCAGGAGAGTTCACGGCCGGATGGAGCAGTGTTGGTGTGAGCTGCAGAGGAGAGTTCACGGCCGAATGGAGCAGTGTTGGTGTGAGCTGCAGAGGAGAGTTCACGGCCGAATGGAGCAGTGTTGGTGTGAGCTGCTGAGGAGAGTTCACGGCCGGATGGAGCAGTGCTGGTGTGAGCTGCCAGGAGAGTTCACGGCCGGATGGAGCAGTGCTGGTGTGAGCTGAGCAGGAGAGTTCACGGCTGGATGGAGCAGTGTTGGTGTGAGCTTCTCAGGAGAGTTCACGGCCGGATGGAGCAGTGTTGGTGTGAGCTGCTCAGGAGACTTCACGGCCGGATGGACCAGTGCTGGTGTGAGCTGCTGAGGAGAGTTCACGGCCGGATGGACCAGTGCTGGTGTGAGCTGCTGAGGAGAGTTCACGGCCGGATGGAGCAGTGTTGGTGTCATCTGCACAGGAGAGTTCACGGCCGGATGGTGCAGTGTTGGTGTGAGCTGCTGAAGAGAGTTCACGGCTGGATGGAGCATTGTTGGTGTGAGCTGTCCAGGAGAGATCACGGACGGATGGAGCAGTGTTGGAGTGAGCTGCTGAGGAGAGTTCATGGCCGGATGGAGCAGTGTTGGAGTGAGCTGCACAGGAGAGTCCACGGCCAAATGGAGCAGTGTTGGTGTGAGCTGCACAGGAGAGTTCACGGCCGGATGGAGCAGTGTTGGAGTGAGCTGCTGAGGAGAGTTCACGGCCGGATGGAGCAGTGCTGGTGTGAGCTACCCAGGAGAGTTCACGGCCGGATGGAGCAGTGCTGGTGTGAGCTGCACAGGAGAGTTCACGGCCAGATGGAGCATTGCTGGTGTGAACTGTTGAGGAGAGTTCACGGCCGGATGGAGCAGTGTTGGTGTAAGCTGCTGAGGAAAGTTCACGGCCGGATGGAGCAGTGTTAGTGTGAGCTGCACAGGAGACTTCACGGCCATTTGGAGCAGTGCTGGTGTGAGCTGCACAGAAGAGTTCACGGCCGGATGGGGCAGTGTTGGTGTGAGCTGCTGAGGAGAGTTCACGGCCGGATGGAGCATTGCTGGTGTGAGCTACCCAGGAGAGTTCACGGCTGGATGGAGAAGTGTTGGTGTGAGCTGCTGAGGAGAGTTCACGGCCGGAATGAGAGGCGTTGGTGTGAGCTGCACAGGAGAGTTCACGGCTGGATGGAGAAGTGTTGGTGTGAGCTGTTCAGGAGAGTTCACGGCCAGACGGAGCAGTGTTGGTGTGAGCTGCTGAAGAGAGTTCACGACCGGATGGAGCAGTGTTGGTGTGAGCTGGACAGGAGAGTTCACGACAGGTCAGAGCAGTGTTGGTGTGAGCTGCTGAGGAGAGTTCACGGCCGGATGGAGCAGTGCTGCTGTGAGCTGCTGAGGAGAGTTCACGGCCGGATGGAGCAGTGCTGGTGTGAGCTGCCAGGAGAGTTCACGGCTGGATGGAGCATTGTTGGTGTGAGCTGCTGAGGAGAGTTCACGGCCGGATGGAGCAGTGCTGGTGTGAGCTGCCAGGAGAGTTCACGGCCGGATGGAGCAGTGTTGGTGTGAGCTGCAGAGGAGAGTTCACGGCCGAATGGAGCAGTGTTGGTGTGAGCTGCAGAGGAGAGTTCACGGCCGGATGGAGCAGTGTTGGTGTGAGCTGCTGAGGAGAGTTCACGGCCGAATGGAGCAGTGCTGGTGTGAGCTACACAGGAGAGTTCACGGCCGGATGGAGCAGTGCTGGTGTGAGCTGCCAGGAGAGTTCACGGCCGGATGGAGCAGTGCTGGTGTGAGCTGAGCAGGAGAGTTCACGGCCGGATGGAGCAGTGTTGGTGTGAGCTGCTCAGGAGACTTCACGGCCGGATGGACCAGTGCTGGTGTGAGCTGCTGAGGAGAGTTCACGGCCGGATGGACCAGTGCTGGTGTGAGCTGCTGAGGAGAGTTCACGGCCGGATGGAGCAGTGTTGGTGTCAGCTGCACAGGAGAGTTCATGGCCGGATGGTGCAGTGTTGGTGTGAGCTGCTGAAGAGAGTTCACGGCTGGATGGAGCATTGTTGGTGTGAGCTGTCCAGGAGAGATCACGGACGGATGGAGCAGTGTTGGAGTGAGCTGCTGAGGAGAGTTCACGGCCGGATGGAGCAGTGCTGGTGTGAGCTGCACAGGAGAGTTCACGGCCGGATGGAGCAGTGCTGGTGTGAGCTGCACAGGAGAGTTCACGGCCAGATGGAGCATTGCTGGTGTGAACTGTTGAGGAGAGTTCACGGCCGGATGGAGCAGTGTTGGTGTAAGCTGCTGAGGAGAGTTCACGGCCGGATGGAGCAGTGTTAGTGTGAGCTGCACAGGAGACTTCACGGCCATTTGGAGCAGTGCTGGTGTGAGCTGCACAGAAGAGTTCACGGCCGGATGGAGCAGTGCTGGTGTGAGCTACCCAGGAGAGTTCACGGCCAGATGGAGCAGTGTTGGTGTGAGCTGCTAAGGAGAGTCCACGACAGGTCAGAGCAGTGTTGGTGTGAGCTGCTGAGGAGAGTTCACGGCCGGATGGGGAAGTGTTGGTGTGAGCTGCACAGGAGAGTTCACGGCCGGATGGAGCAGTGCTGGTGTGAGCTGCTGAGGAGAGTTCACGGCCGGATGGAGCATTGCTGGTGTGAGCTGCTCTGGAGAGTTCACGGCCGGATGGAGCAGTGTTGGTGTGAGCTGCTGAGGAGAGTTCACGGCCGGATGGAGCAGTGTTGGTGTGAGCTGCACAGGAGAGTTAACGGCCGGATGGAGCAATGTTGGTGTGAGCTGCACAGGAGAGTTCACGGCCGGATGGAGCAGTGCTGGTGTGAGCTGCACAGGAGAGTTAACGGCCGGATGGAGCAATGTTTGTGTGAGCTGCACAGGAGAGTTCATGGCCGGTGGAGCAGTGCTGGTGTGAGTTGCACAGGAGAGTTCACGGCCGGTTGAGCAGTGTTGGTGTGAGCTGCTCAGGAGAGTCCACGACAGGTCAGAGCAGTGTTGGTGTGAGCTGCTGAGGAGAGTTCACGGCCGGATGGGGCAGTGTTGGTGTGAGCTGCTCAGGAGAGTCCACGACAGGTCAGAGCAGTGTTGGTGTGAGCTGCTGAGGAGAGTTCACGGCCAGATGGAGCATTGCTGGTGCGAGCTGCACAGGGGAGTTCACGGCCGGATGGAGAAGTGTTGGTGTGAGCTGCTGAGGAGAGTTCACGGCCAGATGGAGCATTGCTGGTGCGAGCTGCACAGGGGAGTTCACGGCTGGATGGAGAAGTGTTGGTGTGAGCTGCTGAGGAGAGTTCACGGCCGGAATGAGAGGCGTTGGTGTGAGCTGCACAGGAGAGTTCATGGCCGGATGGAGCAGTGTTGGTGTGAGCTGCTGAGGAGAGTTCACGGCCAGATGGAGCAGTGTTGGTGTGAGCTGCTGAGGGGAGTTCACGGCCAGATGGAGCAGTGTTGGTGTGAGCTGCTGAGGGGAGTTCACGGCCAGATGGAGAAGTGTTGGTGTGAGCTGCTGAGGGGAGTTCACGGCCAGATGGAGAAGTGTTGGTGTGAGCTGTTCAGGAGAATTCACGGCCAGACGGAGCAGTGCTGGTGTGAGCGGCACAGGAGAGTTCACGGCCGGATGGAGCAGTGCTGGTTTGAGTTGCACAGGAGAGTTCACGGCCAGATGGAGCAGGGCCGCTGTGAGCTGCTGAGGAGAGTTCACGGCCAGATGGAGCAGTGTTGGTGTGAGCTGCTGAGGAGAGTTCACGGCCGGTTGGAGCAGTGTTGGTGTGAGCTGCTGAGGAGAGTTAACGGCCGGATGGAGCAATGTTGGTGTGAGTTGCACAGGAGAGTTCACGGCCAGATGGAGCAGTGTTGGTGTGAGCTGCCAGGAGAGTTCATGGCCGGATGGAGCAGTGTTGGTGTGAGCTGCTGAGGACAGTTCACGGCCGGATGGAGCAGTGTTGGTGTGAGCTGCTGAAGAGAGTTCACGGCTGGATGGAGCAGTGTTGGTGTGAGCTGCCCTGGAGAGTTCATGGCCAGATGGAGCAGTGTTGGTGTGAGCTGCACAGGAGAGTTCACGGCCGGATGGAGCAGTGTTGGAGTCAGCTGCACAGGAGAGTTCACGGCCGGTTGGAGCAGTGTTGGTGTGAGCTGCTGAGGAGAGTTCACGGCCGGATGGAGCAGTGTTGGTGTGAGCTGCTGAGGCGAGTTCACGGCCGGATGGAGCAGTGTTGGTGTGAGCTGCTGAGAAGAGTTCATGGCCGGATGGAGCAGTGTTGGTGTGAGCTGCTGAGAAGAGTTCATGGCCGGATGGAGCAGTGTTGGTGTGAGCTGCTGAGAAGAGTTCATGGCCGGATGGAGCAGTGTTGGTGTGAGCTGCTGAGGCGAGTTCACGGCCAGATGGAGCAGTGTTGGTGTGAGCTGCTGAGAAGAGTTCACGGCCGGATGGAGCAGTGTTGGTGTGAGCTGCTGAGGCGAGTTCACGGCCAGATGGAGCAGTGCTGGTGTGAGCTGCAAAGGAGAGTTCACGGCTGGATGGAGCAGTGTTGGTGTGAGCTGCTGAGAAGAGTTCACGGCCGGATGGAGCAGTGCTGGTGTGAGCTGCAAAGGAGAGTTCACGGCCGGATGGAGCAGTGCTGGTGTGAGCAGCACAGGAGAGGTCACGGCTGGATGGAGCAGTGTTGGTGTGAGCTGCTGAGGAGAGTTCACGACCGGATGGAGCAGTGTTGGTGTGAGCTGCTGAGGAGAGTTCACGGCCGGATGGAGCAGTGTTGGTGTGAGCTGCCAGGAGAGTTCACGGCCGGATGGAGCAGTGTTGGTGTGAGCAGCACAGGAGAGGTCACGGCTGGATGGAGCAGTGTTGGTGTGAGCTGCTGAGGAGAGTTCACGACCGGATGGAGCAGTGTTGGTGTGAGCTGCTGAGGAGAGTTCACGGCCGGATGGAGCAGTGTTGGTGTGAGCTGCTGAGGCGAGTTCACGGCCGGATGGAGCAGTGTTGGTGTGAGCTGCTGAGGCGAGTTCACGGCCAGATGGAGCAGTGCTGGTGTGAGCTGCAAAGGAGAGTTCACGGCCAGATGGAGCAGTGCTGCTGTTCGCTGCTCTGGAGAGTTTACGGACGGATGGAGCAGTGTTGCTGTGAGCTGTATCCAGAGCTTCACGTCCTCTGGTGAACAAACAGTTGAGAAGAAACTGAAATCAGGAACAAAGAAAATTACAGCACAGGAACAAGCCCTTCGGCCCTCCCAGCCTGCGCCGATCCAGATCCTTTATCTAATCCTGTCTCCTATTATCCAAGGATCTACTTCCGTCTGTTCCCCGCTAGTTCATATATCTGTCCAGATGCATCTTAAATGATGCTATCGTGCCCGCCTCTACCAGCTCCGCTGGTAAAGCGTTCCAGGCACCCACCGCCCTCTGCGTAAAAAACTTCCCACACACATTAATCAGGTCCCCCCTCAACCTCCGTCTTTCCAATGAAAACAATCCTAATCTACTCAACCTTTCTTCATAGCTAGCACCCTCCATACCAGGCAACATCCTGGTGAACCTCCTCTGCACCCTCTCTAAAGCATCCACATCCTTCTGGTAATGTGACGACCAGAACTGGACGCAGTATTCCAAATGTGGCCGAACCGAAGTCCTATACAACTGTAACATGACCTGCCGACTCTTGTACTCAATATCCCGTCCGATGAAGGCAAGCATGCTGTATGCCTTCTTGACCACTCTATCAACCTGCGTTGCCACCTTCAGGGTACAATGGACCTGAACTCCCAGATCTCTCTGTACATCAATTTTCCCCAGGACCCTTCCATTGACCATATAGTCCCCTCTTCAATTTGATCTTCCAAAATGCATCACCTCGCATTTGCCTGGATTGAACTCCATCTGTCATTACTCTGCCCAACTCTCCAATCTATCTATATTTTGCTGTATTCTCTGACAGTCCTCCTCACTATCTGCAACTCCACCAATCTTAGTATCATCTACAAACTTGCTAATCAGACCACCTATACCTTCGTTCAGTTCATTTATGTATATCACAAACAACAGTGGTCCGAGCACGGATCCCTGTGGAACACCACTAGTCGCCCTGCTCCATTTTGAGACACTCCCTTCCACCACTACTCTCTGTCTCCTGTTGCCCAGCCAGTTCTGTATCCATCTAGCTAGTACACCCTGAACCCCATACGACTTCACTTTTTCCATCAACCTGCCATGGGAAACGTTATCAAACGCCTTACTGAAGTCCATGTATATGACATCTACATCCCTTCCCTCATCAATTAACATTGTCACTTCCTCAAAGAATTCTATTAGATTTGTAAGACATGACCTTCCCTGCACAAAACCATGCTGCCTATCACTGATAAGTCTATTTTCTTCCAAATGTGAATAGATCCTATCCCTCGGTATCTTCTCCAACAGTTTGCCTACCACTGACGTCAAGCTCACAGGTCTATAATTCCCTGGATTATCCCTGCTACCCTTCTTAAACAAAGGAACAACATTAGCAATTCTCCAGTCCTCCGGGACCTCATCCGTGCTCAAGGATGCTGTAAAGATATCTGTTAAGGCCCAGTTATTTTGTCCCTCGCTTCCCTAAGTAACCTGGGATAGATCCCATCTGGTCCTGGGGACTTGTCCACCTTAATGCCTTTTAGAATACCCAAAACTTCCCCCTTCCTTATGACGACTTGACCTAGAGTATTTAAAGATCCATCCCGAGCCTCAACATCTGTCCTGTCCCTCTCCTTGGTGAATACCGATGCAAAGTAGTCATTAAGAACATAGAACATAGAACATTACAGCGCAGTACAGGCCCTACAGCCCACGATGTTGCACCGTCCTGTGAAACCCTTCTAAAGTCCCTCTACACTATTCCCTTATCGTCCATATGCCTATCCAATGACCATTTGAATGCGTTTAGTGTTGGCGAGTCCACTACTGTTGCAGGCAGGGCATTCCACGCCCTTACTACTCTCTGAGTAAAGAACCTACGTCTGACATCTGTCCTATATCTATCTCCCCTCAATTTAAAGCTATGTCCCCTCATGCTGGACATCACCATCCGAGGAAAAAGGCTCTCGATGTCCTCCCTATCTAATCCTCTGATCATCTTGTATGCCTCAATTAAGTCCCCTCTTAACCTTCTTCTCTCTAACAAAAACAGCCTCAAGTCGTTCAGCCTTTCCTCATATGATCTTCCCTCCATACCAGGCAACATTCTTGTAAATCTCCTCTGTACCCTTTCCAATGCTTCCACATCCTTCCTATAATGTGGTGACCAGAACTGCACACAATACTCCAAATGCAGCCGCACCAGAGTTTTGTACAACTGCAACATGACCGTATGGCTCCGAAACTCAATTCCTCTACCAATAAAAGCTAACACACCGTACGCCTTCTTAACAACCCTCTCAACCTGGGTGGCAACTTTCAGGGATCTATGGACATGGACACCGAGATCTCTCTGCTCGTCCACACTACCAAGAATCTTACCATTAACCCATAGAACTAGAAGATAGAACGATACAGCGCAGTACAGGCCCTTCGGCCCTCGATGTTGCACCGACATGGAAAAAAAACTAAAGGCCATCTAACCTACACTATGCCCTTATCATCCATATGCTTATCCAATAAACTCAATGTTGGCGAGTTCACTACTGTTGCAGGTAGGGCATTCCACGGCCTCACCACTCTTTGCGTAAAAAACCCACCTCTGACCTCTGTCCTATATCTATTACCCCTCAATTAAGGCTATGTCCCCTCGTGCTAGCCACCTCCATCCGCGGGATCACCTCACACTTCTCCACATTAAACTCCATTCGCCACCTCTCAGCCCAGCTCTGCAGCTTATCTATGTCCCTCTGTAACCTGCAACATCCTTCTGCACTGTCCACAACTCCACCGACTTTAGAGAAAAAGAGAAAGAGAAAATTGCTTATTGTCACGAGTAGGCTTCAATGAAGTTACTGTGAAAAGCCCCTAGTCGCCACATTCCGGCGCCTGTCCGGGGAGGCTGGTACGGGAATGACTTTAGTGTCATCTGCAAATTTACTCACCCATCCTTCTACGCCCTCCTCCAGGTCATTTATAAAAATGACAAACAGCAACAGCCCCAAAACAGATCCTTGTGGCACACCACTAGTAACTGGACACCAGTCAGAGCATTTCCCATCAACCACCACTCTGTCTTCTATCAACTAGCCAATTTCTGATCCAAACTGCTAAATCACCCTGAATCCCATGCCTCTGTTTTTTCTGCAATAGCCTACTGTGGGGAACCTTATCAAACGCTTTACTGAAATCCATATACACCACATCAACTGCTTTACCCTCATCCACCTGTTTGGTCACCTTCTCGAAGAACTCAATGAGGTTTGTGAGGCACGACCTACCTTTCACAAAACCATGTTGACTATCTCTAATCAAATTATTCCTTTCCAGATGATTATACATCCTAACTCTTATAAACCTTTCCAAGACTTTTCCCACAACAGAAGTAAGGCTCACTGGTCTATAGTTACCGGGGTTATCTCTACTCCCCTTCTTGTACAAGGGGACAACATTTGCTATCCTCCAGTCCTCTGGCACTATTTCTGTAGACAAAGATGACTTAAAGATCAAAGCCAAAGGCTCAGCAATCTCCTCCCTAGCTTCCCAGAGAATCCTAGGATAAATCCCATCTGGCCCAGGGGACTTATCTATTTTCACACTTTCCAGAATCGCTAACACCTCCTCCTTATGAACCTCAAGCCCTTCTAGTCTAGTAGCCTGTATCTCAGTATTCTCCTCAACAACTTATGTCTTTTTCCTGTGTGAATACTGATGAAAATACTCATTTAGCACCTCTCCTATCTCCTCGGACTCTACGCACAACTTCCCACTACTGTCCTTGACTGGCCCTACTCTTACCTTAGTCATTCTTTTATTCCTGACATACCTATTGAAAGCTTTAGGGTTTTCCTTGATCCTACCTGCCAAAGACTTCTCATGTCCTCGCTTGGCTCTTCTTAGCTCTCTCTTTAGAGCCTTCCTAGCTAACTTGTAACTCTCAAGCGACCAAACTGAACCATCACATCTCATCTTCACATAAGCCTCCTTCTTCCTCTTGACAAGTGTTTCAACTGCTTTAGTAACCCATGGTTCCCTCACTCGACCACTTCCTCCCTGCCTAACAGGTACATACTTATCAAGGACACGCAGTAGCTGTTCCTTGAACATGCTCCACATTTCCATTGTGTCCATCCCCTGCAGTTTTCCTCTCCAGGCGATGCATCCTAAGTCTTGCCTCATCGCATCATAATTGCCTTTCCCCCAGCAATAACCCTTGCCCTGCGGTTTATACCTATCCCTTTCCATCGCTAAAGTAAACGTAATCGAATTGTGGTCACTATCACCAAAATGCTTACCTACCTCCAAATCTAACACCAGTCCTGGTTCATTACCCAGTACCAAATCCAATACGGCCTCGCCTCTTGTTGGCCTATCTACATACTGCATCAGGAAACCCTCCTGCACACATTGGACAAAAACGGATCCATCTAAAGTACTCGAACTATAGTGTTTACAGTCAATATTTGGAAAGTTAAGGTCCCCCATAACAACTACCCTGTTATTTTCGCTCCTATCCAGAATCATCTTTGCAATTCTTTCCTCTACATCTCTGGAACTTTTCGGAGGCCTATAGAAAAGCCCTAACAGGGCGACCTCTCCTTTCCTGTTTCTTAACTCAGCCCATACTACCTCAGTATTCGAGTCCTCATCAAATATCCTCTCAGCCACCGTAATACTGCCCTTGACTAACAATGCCACCCCTCCCCCTCTCTTACCACCTTCCCTGAATTTACTGAAATATCTAAACCCCGGCACCTGCAACAACCATTCGTGTCCCTGCTCTATCCATGTCTCCGAAATGGCCACAACATCGAAGTCCCAGGTACTAACCCATGCCGCAAGCTCACCCACCTTATTCCGGATGCTCCTGGCATTGAAGTAGACGTACTTTGAACCACCTTCCTTCCTGCCGGTACACTCCTGCAACTTTTAAACCTTACTCATGACCTCACTACTCTCAGCTTCTTGTGTACTGGAGTTACAATTCAGGTTCCCAACCCCCTGCTGAACTAGTTTAAACCCTCCCGAAGAGCATTAGCAAACCTCCCCCCGAGGATATTAGTACCCCTCTGCTCCAGGTGTAGACCATCCCATTTGTAGAGGTCCCACCTACCCCAGAATGAGCCCTAATTGTCCAGGAATCTGAAACCCTCCCTCCTGCACCATCCCTGCAGCCACATGTTCAACTGCTCTCTCTCCCTATTCCTCGACTCGCTAGCACGTGGCATGGGTAACAACCCAGAGATAATAACTCTGTTTGTTCTAGCTCTAAGTTTCCACCCTAGCTCCCTGAATTCCTGCCTTACATCCCTATCCCTTTTCCTACTTATGTTGTTCGTACCTATGTGGACCATGACTTGGGGCTGCTCCCCCTCCCCCTTACGGATCCCGAAAACACAAAAACAAGAAGCTCACCCATTTCCTCTGAGTCCACGCATAAATTCCCTCTTTTGTCTTTGAGTGGGCCAATCCTTTCTCTAGTTACCCTCTTGCTCCTTATATACGAATAAAAGGCGTTGGGATTTTCCTTAACCCTGTTAGCCAAAGATATTTCATGACCCCTTTTAGCCCTCTTTATTGCGCGTTTGAGATTTGTCCTACTTTCCAGATATTCCTCCAAAGCATCATCAGTTTTGAGTCACCTCGATCTTATGAATGCTTCCTTTTTTATCTTAGCTAGTCTCACAATTCCACCCGTCATCCATGGTTCCCTAATCTTGCCATTTCTATCCCTCATTTTCACAGGGACATGTCTGTCCTGCACTCTAATCAACCTTTCCTTAAAAGACTCCCAGATTTCAAATGTGGATTTACCCTTAAACAGCTGCTCCCAGTCCACATTCCCTAGCTCCTGCCGAATTTTGTTATACTTGGCCTTTCCCCAATTTAGTACTCTTCCTTTCGGACCCCTCTTGTCCTTGTCCATGAGTATTCTAAAACTTACGGAATTGTGATCGCTATTCCCAAAGTAATCACCGACTGAAACATCAACCACCTGGCCGGGATCATTCCCCAATACCAGGTCCAGTATGGCCCCTTCCCGAGTTGGACTATTTACATACTGAGGTGTGGGTTATTAATTGTGCCAATGTAAATCAGGATGCAAAGCCCAGGTGTGTTATATGCAGGGAAGTACTGGCAAATGTAAGTTTAAAACCCTCAGACATTTGAAACTTGGCGAGTTTGAGAACAAACCTCTTGATTTTGATTATTTCTTTATGGATGCAGTGAGATCTTAAATCATCCGCTTTGGTCCTTAGCAGAAATGTAACATTGAATAACAAAGTAAATGAGATCGTGAGGACCGAGCAGGTCACTTGTCACATTAAAGGTAAGTGAAAACGGAGGGTCACGAAGGTCAGCGGCGTGGGTCACAAAGGTCAGCGGCGTGGATCACGAAGGTCAGCAGCGTGGGTCACGAAGGTCAGCGGCGTGGGTCACAAAGGTCAGCGGCGTGGGTCACAAAGGTCAGCGGCGTGGATCACGAAGGTCAGCAGCGTGGGTCACGAAGGTCAGCGGCGTGGGTCACAAAGGTCAGCGGCGTGGGTCACGAAGGTCAGCGGCGTGGGTCACGAAGGTCAGCGGCGTGGGTCACGAAGGTCAGTGGCGTGGATCGTGAAGGTCAGCGGCGTGGGTCACGAAGGTCAGCGGCGTGGGTCACGAAGGTCAGCGGCGTGGGTCACAAAGGTCAGCGGCGTGGGTCACAAAGGTCAGCGGCGTGGATCACGAAGGTCAGCAGCGTGGGTCACGAAGGTCAGCGGCGTGGGTCACAAAGGTCAGCGGCGTGGGTCACGAAGGTCAGCGGCGTGGGTCACGAAGGTCAGCGGCGTGGGTCACGAAGGTCAGCGGCGTGGGTCACGAAGGTCAGCAGCGTGGGTCACGAAGGTCAGCGGCGTGGGTCACAAAGGTCAGCGGCGTGGGTCACAAAGGTCAGCGGCGTGGGTCACGAAGGTCAGCGGCGTGGGTCACGAAGGTCAGCGGCGTGGGTCACGAAGGTCAGCGGCGTGGGTCACGAAGGTCAGTGGCGTGGATCGTGAAGGTCAGCGGCGTGGGTCACGAAGGTCAGCGGCGTGGGTCACGAAGGTCAGCGGCGTGGGTCACAAAGGTCAGCGGCGTGGGTCACAAAGGTCAGCGGCGTGGATCACGAAGGTCAGCGGCGTGGATCACGAAGGTCAGCAGCGTGGGTCACGAAGGTCAGCGGCGTGGGTCACAAAGGTCAGCGGCGTGGGTCACGAAGGTCAGCGGCGTGGGTCACGAAGGTCAGTGGCGTGGATCGTGAAGGTCAGCGGCGTGGGTCACGAAGGTCAGCAGCGTGGGTCACGAAGGTCAGCGGCGTGGGTCACAAAGGTCAGCGGCGTGGGTCACAAAGGTCAGCGGCGTGGATCACGAAGGTCAGCAGCGTGGGTCACGAAGGTCAGCGGCGTGGGTCACAAAGGTCAGCGGCGTGGGTCACGAAGGTCAGCGGCGTGGGTCACGAAGGTCAGCGGCGTGGGTCACGAAGGTCAGCGGCGTGGGTCACGAAGGTCAGTGGCGTGGATCGTGAAGGTCAGCGGCGTGGGTCACGAAGGTCAGCGGCGTGGGTCACGAAGGTCAGCGGCGTGGGTCACAAAGGTCAGCGGCGTGGATCGTGAAGGTCAGCAGCGTGGGTCACAAAGGTCAGTGGCGTGGATCATGAAGGTCAGCTGCGTGGGTCACGAAGGTCAGCGGCGTGGGTCACAAAGGTCAGTGGCGTGGATTGTGAAGGTCAGCAGCGTGGGTCACAAAGGTCAGTGGCGTGGATCGTGAAGGTCAACAGCGTGGGTCACGAAAGTCGGTCAGTTGGTAAAAGTGGGTCCCGGAAAAAGGAGTTTGATAAACACTGCACTACAGAACCAGCTCTCTGTTTAGTTACTCTTTTCCTCTTTAAGTACTTGTAGAAACTCTCAGCATACATTTTTATTCTGTAATTCACTTTCTCTCATTGTTTAATTCCCTTTATTTAGGTCATTCTTTGTTAGTTCTGACCTACAATAAAGCTTTGTAGAATTGTACACTTTTCTTTCAATTTGAAAGTATCTTTCACTTCTTAGTTAACCAGGGATGGGGCAGGCATTAAAGGTACACGGGCAGATTCTCCATTCCTGACACCGGGTCAAAACTGGCGCTGTGCCTGGATCGATTCAGTGACCTTTAACGGACTCGTATCGGCACCACGAGGAACACAATCGATTCCAATGGGAAATGCTGCCGGATTCTCACGTTTCGTGATTGACACTCAGGAGGCTGACAAGCTGCAGCATCACATACACACTGCACTCCCCACACACACCATCCCAGCCAGCAAGATGGCAGCGGGGAGAGCGGTTCCACGCTTCACCAACGCTGAGCTGGAGACCCTCCTGAACACAGTGGAAGAGAGGCAGGCGACCCTGTACCCCAGCCCGGGATGGAGGCTGCCAATCACCACCATCCACGGTGCCACAGCCAGCTTTGCTGTCGTGGAACTCCATGAATCCAGTATCGGCATCGACATTTAGTCAAAGGAACGAGAATCCCGCTGATGGAATTACTCTCGTACATAGTCTGACATTGAATCATAGAATTTACAGTGCAGAAGGAGGCCATTCGGCCCATCGAGTCTGCACCAGTTCTTGGAAAGAGCACCCTACCCCCATAACCCAGTAACCACACCCAACACTAAGGGCAATTTTGGACACTAAGGGCAATTTAGCATGGCCAGTTCACCTAACCTGCACATCTTTGGATTGTGGGAGGAAACCGGAGCACCCAGAGGAAACCTACGCAGACACAGGGAGAACATGCAGAACAGGCAGTGACCCAAGCCAGAATCGAACCTGGGACCCTGGAGCTGTGAAGCAATTGTTCTATCCACAATGCTACCATGCTGCCCCACTTACTCTTACACACCTGCAGTGTTACCTGTATCCACACACACAATTTGTATAGATATTAATTTTAAAGAGCTTTTAAAAAGATCCCTCTGTTTCAATGTGCTCAGTCACGTCTCTCCCTTTCTCCTTCTGCTGGTATCCATTATCCAGAGTCAATAAGCCCATTATTCAGACCCTGCAAAATAGTCAGACAACAACCAAGGTCTTGCACTCAAAACTCCAACGCAGTTTTAGAACTTTTCTTTTTAATCCTACCATTTAAGAAATATGTTGATTGATGATACATTTTATAAAATAAATGAATGAACTCTGACAGAAGAATACAGTTACATCGTGAGGCAGCGTTAGGATTTACACTCATCAAATACACTCATCAAATACTGCGAAGAATTGAAATCTGTGACTTCCTGGTCAAAATACTGATGGAATTCGACCAGAAATGTACAGGTTGCATTGGACCCAGCAATGGATAAAGGAGAAAATACATTTTACTAATAGCAATTTAACTCCAATGTCCAGTCCCCCACATGACTATTCTTTCTGTGATTATAAAGTTATACAAAAGTTAGTTCATATAAAGAAAACACTTGATTGTTTAAAAAAGCAAAAGAACAAAAAGTAACAGATTCATGCAGCTCATTTTCCTGAAGCCTCTGATTTTGATGATAAGGCAAATGGACAGATTTTAGACAAGAATTGGTCGTGCTGTATTTATGTACAGACTCAGACCAGAATCCTGGAACCATACAAGACCTGCTTTACTTTCACTAGACACTCACATGTCCCAAAAAGGAAGGTGAAAGAATCACTTCAAGAGGAAGTTTGTTGCTCAATAGACGGGTTGGAAGTTTGTCCATAACTATTGCCGTCCAGGAGATTCTGGGTCCTCTTGGGTCTGAATGACATGGAACAAGGTGACATTGAAAAGGACTTGATGGCCATTGTTCCAGGCATACAGCATCTGGTCTCTGGCATTGTAATCCAGCATAGAAATGTGAAAGTATTGGTTATGGAAAGGGATATCCGTATACTCATAGCTCGAGGTCTTGGTGGAATAGGCAAAGTAGACCTTGGCCCCGGTCAGGTGGGAGTTGGTGACATACAAGGTGCCACAAATCATGAAGGCCTCACCAGCACTTCTCTTGGGATAGCCGGTGTTCCAACTTCTCTGGACCTCCAAGGTCTGCTCATCCAGCTGGCTGATGACAATATTGCCTGCATTCTGATTGGTGGCATAGACAGCCCAGATTCCACCCTCATCAGCCATGAGGTCAATGTCAGAGAAACCACCCCAAGTATAGGGGTAGATATTATTGAAGCCAGCGTACTCCAGGCTGCGTTGGGCCAGCACTGAGCCTGTCTCAAAGTTGTATTTGACCAGCGTGTTGCTCTGGTACTTGTTAAAATAGAGGGAGCCATTATACACCAGATGATTGGTTCCTGCCCAAGGGTAGGGCAGACGGTACAGCCTGTAGTCCTCTCCACTCACAAACGCTGCCACAGATTTGTACTCACGGACCACCTTGCTGCTGGTGTAACCATCCATATACCACACCTGTTGGAGAAAAATACAGGCAAGGTCAGGCTTCAGACGGCAACACTAAATGTACAGAGTTCCTGAATGAGAAATTGGATTGGATTGGATTTGTTTATTGTCGCGTGTACCGAGGTACAGGGAAAAGTATTTTTCTGCGAGCAGCTCAACAGTTCATGAAGTACATGAAAAGAAAAGGAAATAAAATAAAATACATAAAAGTAAATACATAATGAAATGAAAATGAAAATCGCTTATTGAAATGAAAATCTCTCATTGTCACGAGTAGGCTTCAATGAAGTTACTGTGAAAAGCCCCTAGTCGCCACATTCCGGCGCCTGTCCGGGGAGGCTGGTACGGGAATCAAACCATGCTGCTGGCCTGCCTTGGTCTGCTTTAAAAGCCAGAGATTTAGCTCAGTGAGCTAAACCAGCCCTGAGGGAAGATAAATAAAAAGAGGATCTGTTAGGGAGAGCTCGCAGAGAGCTGCCTCGCTCCGGCGCCACCTTGCTGTATTTGAAATAAAGACAGGCTGGAATTCTCTGGTCATTATGATTCACTTTTCCCTCCGACAGTTCAGCCTCGCCCGCGGAGTTCCTGGCTTTGTGGGGGGGGGGGGGGTGGTTACAAAGGGAAATCCCATTGACAAGCAGCAGGAAGGGAGAATCCTGCTGCCAGCGAATGGCGCGCGGCTGAGAGAGATGCGGCTGGGGAAGCGGAGAATCTTTCACAACCTCAGAACATCCTCAAGCACTTCACAGCCACATGAATCTGGAAGTGGTTGCTGTAACGAAGACTTGATTAAAAAAGGGACAGGACTGGCAGCTAAATATTCCAGGATATCGGTGTTTTAGGTGAGACAGGGAGGAGGGTAAAAGCGGTGGGGGAGTTGCAATACTGGTTAGAGAACATATTCCAGCTGTACAGAGGGAGGAGGACACCATGGAAAATCCAGTAACGAGGCATTGTGGGTAGAGGTCAGAAACAGGAAGGAGGCAGTCACTATGATGGGGGTGTACTATAGGCCTCCCAACAGCCCACAAGAAGTTGAAGAACAGATATGTAAGCAGATTCTGGATAGATATAGAAATAATAGGGCTGTTGTATTGGGAGTCTTTAATTTTCCTCAAATTGACTGGAAATCCCTTAGGGCGAGGGTCTGGATGGTGAGGAATTTGTTAAGTGTGTCCAGGAAGGTTTTTTTGAACAATATGTGGATAATCCGACTAGAGAGGGGGCTATACTAGACTTAGTACTAGGGAATGAGCCCGGCCAGGTCAACAAAGTTGCAGTGGGGGAACCTGGGGTGAACAGTGACCACAATTCTTCCGGATATTCATGGCAAAGGACGAGTGTTGTCCGAGGGTTAAGGTGCCTCATACACTGCAGGAAAGGATGTCCGGAAGCGTGGTACATTGGCGAGACCATGCAGATGCTGCGAAAACGGATGAACAAACATCAATGACTACAGCATTGCTGCAACTGCCTCAGCAATCGCCAGGCAGGAATATTCCCTTCCAGTCGGGGAACACTTCAGCAGTCAAGGGCATTCAGCCTCTGATCTTCGGGTAAGCGTTATCCAAGGCGGCCTTCAGGACGCGCGACAATGCAGAATCGCCGAGCAGAAACTGATAGCCAAGTTCTGTACACATGAGTCCGGCCTCAACCAGGACCTTGGATTCATGTCTCACTACTTTAACCCATCTGGCCTGGGCTTGCAAAATCCTACCAACTGTCCTGGCTTGAGACAATTCACACCTCTTTAACCTGCCATTATCCCTCTCTCCAGTTGCCGTCTGGACCTGCAGACTTAATTACCTGCAAAGACTCGCATTCAAAGTATCGTATTGCACCTTTGACTTTGTCTATATATATCTTTCTGGAACCCACCTCTTCATTCACCTGAGGAAGGAGCAGTGCTCCGAAAGCTAGTGATTCAAAACAAACCTGTTGGACTTTATCCTGGTGTTGTAGGACTTCTTACTGTGCTCACCCCAGGGGTACAATACTTTGAATGCAAGCCTTTGCAGGTAATTAAGTCTGCAGGTCCAGACGGTAACTGGAGAGATCCATATCCATCTCTCCAGGGAGAACAATCCCAATTTATTCAATCTGTCATCATAGCTAATACCCTCCATACTAGGCAACATCCTGGAAAACCTTTCCTGTACGCTCTCCAAAGTCTCCACGATCTTCTGGTAGTGTGGTGACCAGAATTGGACTCAGTGTTCCAAATGTGGCCTAACCAACATTCTATATAATTCTAATATCATTTTTGAGCTTTTATACTCGATACTCCATCCTATAAGGCAAGCATGCCACGTGAAATGAAATGAAAAAAAATGAAAATCGCTTATTGTCACAAGTAGGCTTCAATGAAGTTACTGTGAAAAGCCCCTAGTCATTCCGGCGCCTGCTTTCTTTACCACCATTTCCACCTGTGCTGCCACTTTTAAGGGTCTGTGGACCTGCACACCCAGATCTCTCTGTGTCTCTACGCTCCTAATGGTTCTGCCATTTATTTTATAGCTCCCACCTCAATTGGATCTACCAAAATGCATCACCTCACATTTGTCTGGGTTAAATTCCATCTGCCATTTCTCTGCCCAATTTTGCAGCCTATCTATATCCTGCTGTATTCTCTGACAATCTTCATCACTATCCGCAACTCCTGCAAACTTAGTATCATCCACAAACTTTGCTAATCAGACCCACTACGTTTTCTTCCAAGTCATTTATTTATTTAATTTATGAGTACCCAATTATTTATTCTTTTTCCAATTAAGGGGCAATTTAGTGTGGCCAATCCACCTAACCTGCAGATCTTTGGGCTGTGGGGGTGAAACCCATGCAGACAAGGGGAGGATGTGCAAACTCCACACGGACGGTGACCCAGGGCTGCGATTCAAACCCAGGTCCTCATCGCTGTTGGCAGCAGTGCTAACTACTGTGTCACGTGTCACCCCTCTTCCAAGTCATTTATATATATTACAAAGAGCAGAGGTCCCAGAACTGATCCCTGCAGGACACCACTAGTTACAGACCTCCATTCGGAAAAACACCCTTCCACTGCTACCCCTCTGTCTTCAATGGACAAGCCAGGTCTGGATCCAACCAGCTAGTCCACCCCTGACCCTGACAAGGGGCTTGTTTAGCACACGGCTAAATCGCTGGCTTTGAAAGCAGGTCAAGGCAGGCCAGCAGCACGGTTCGATTCCCATACCAGCCTCCCCGAACAGGCGCTGGAATGTGGCTACTAGGGGCTTTTCACAGTAATTTCATTTGAAGCCTACTTGTGACAATAAGTGATTTTAATTTCATTTCACCCTATGTGATCTAATCTTTTCCCAGGGTGGAAATGACAATTACAGGGGGCACAGGTTCAAGGTGAGGGGGGCAAGGTTCAGTGGAGATGTGTGGGGAAGTTTTTTACACAGAGGGTGGTGGTGGCCTGGAATGCATTGCCAAGGGAGGTGGTTGAGGCAGATATGTTAGCGACCTTTAAGACTTATCTGGATAGGCACATGAACAGACGGGGTATAGAAGGATACAGGCGGCTGGGCTAGATAGGACACATGATCGGCGCAGGCTTGGAGGGCCGAAGGGCTTGTTCCTGTGCTGTATTGTTATTTGTTCTCTGTTCTATCCTGATTTGGTGTCAATCACAGATTTTGAAATTGTTGTTTTTGTAAATGGTGAGCAAAACCAATACTTGTGGAACAAGTTTTGTTTTGTTTTGTTTGTTTCTTGCACTGAGTGCTGAATTTGATGCATTTGAGAGCTGTAGTGAGAGTTTGGTGACTGAGGGAGTGCTGAATTTGGGTGCATTTTTTTACATAGAATTTACAGTGCAGAAGGAGGCCATGCGGCCCATCGAGTCAGCACCGGCTCTTGGAAAGAGCACCCCACCCAAGGTCAACACCTCCACCCTATCCCCATAACCCAGTAACCCCACCTAACACTGTACTGTGCTGTACTGTTCTATGTTCTATGTTCTAACAGTAAGGGCAATTTTGGACACTAAGGGCAATTTATAATGGCCAATGCACCTAACCTGCACATCTTTGGACTGTGGGAGGAAACCAGAGCACCCGGAGGAAACCCACGCACACATGGGGAGGATGTGCAGACTCCGCACAGACAGTGACCCAAGCCGGAATCGAACCTGGGACCCTGGAGTTGTGAAGCAATTATGCTTTCCACAATGCTACTGTGCTGCCATGCTATACAGTGCTATAGTGAGAGTTTGGTGACAGAGGGAGTATAAGGGTTCATTTTTATCTAAAGTCTAGAACAGGCGTGGGAATGTGGTGACTAGGGGCTTTTTACAGTAACTTTATTTCAAGCCTACTTGTGACAATAAGCGATTTTCATTTCATTTCTTCTATTTAGTTAATGAACTTAAAAGTTGCTGTTTGGTTTAGAAGAAGGCGAATTTTCAATCAGCTTTTAACAAAGGTTCTACTTGTAGGTACTTGCAGCTGGAGCATGTTTAGATAGAGATAGAGAAATACAGCACAGAACAGGCCCTTCCGCCCACGATGTTGCGCCGAACTTTTGTCCTAGGTTAATCATAGAATTTTGGACAATTTTTCATGGCCAATCCACCCAACCTGCACATCTTTGGACTGTGGGAGGAAACCGGAGTACCCGGAGGAAACCCACGCAGTCACGGGGAGGATGTGCAGACTCCACACAGACAGCGACCCAAGTCGAAATTGAACTTGGGACCCTGGAGCTGTGAAGCAATTGTGCTATCCACAATGCTACCGTGCTGCCCTTAAGAAGTTAACCTAACTCCATTATTCTATCCTAATCCATGTACCTATCCAATAGCCACTTGAAGGTCCCTAACTTTTCCGACTCAACTACTTCCACAGGCAGTGCCTTCCATGCCCCCACTACTCTCTGGGTAAAGAACCTACCTCTGACATCCCCTCTATATCTTCCACCATTTATCTTAAATTTATGTCCCCTTGTAATGGTGTGTTCCACCCGGGGAAAAAGTCTCTGACTGTCTACTCTATCTATTCCCCTAATCGTCTTATAAACCTCTATCAAGTCGCCCCTCATCCTTCTCCGTTCTAATGAGAAAAGGCCTAGCACCCTCAACCTTTCCTCGTATGACCTACTCTCCATTCCAGGCAACATCCTGGTAAATCTCCTTTGCACCTTTTCCAAAGCTTCCACATCCTTCCTAAAATGAGGTGACCAGAACTGCACACAGTACTCCTAATGTGGCCTGACCAAGGTTTTGTACAGCTGCATCATCACCTCACGGCTCTTAAATTCAATCCCTCTGCTAATGAACGCTAATACACCATAGGCCTTCTTCACAGCTCTAACCACTTGAGTGGCAACTTTCAAAGATCTATGAACATAGACCCCAAGATCTCTCTGCTCCTCCACATTGCCAAGAACCCTACCATTAACCCTGTATTCCGCATTCATATTTGTCCTTCCAAAATGGGCAACCTCACACTTTTCAAGGTTAAACTCCATCTGCCACTTCTCAGCCCAGCTCTGCATTCTATCTATGTCTCTTTGAAGCCGACAACAGCCCTCCTCACTATCCACAACTCCACCAATCTTCGTATCATCTGCAAATTTACTGACCCACCCTTCAACTCCCTCATCCAAGTCGTTAATGAAAATCACAAACAGCAGAGGACCCAGAACTGATCCCTGTGGTACGCCACTGATAACTGGGATCCAGGCTGAATATTTGCCATCCACCATCACTCTCTGTCTTCTATCGGTTAGCCAGTTTGTTATCCAACTAGCCAAATTTCCCACTATCCCATGCCTCCTTACTTTCTGCATAAGCCTACCATGGGGAACCTTATCAAATGCCTTACTAAAATCCATGTACACTACATCCACTGCTTTAACTTCATCCACATGCTTGGTCACCTCCTCAAAGAAGTCAATAAGACTTGTAAGGCAAGACCTACCCCTCACAAATCCGTGCTGACTATCCCTAATTAAGCAATGCCTTTCCAGATGCTCAGAAATCCTATCCCTCAGTACCCTTTCCATTACTTTGCCTACCACCGAAGTAAGACTAACTGGCCTGTAATTCCCAGGGTTATCCCTATTCCCTTTTTTGAACAGGGGCACGACATTCGCCACTCTCCAATCCTCTGGTACCACCCCTGTTGACAGCGAGGACGAAAAGATCATTGCCAACGGCTCTGCAATTTCATTTCTTGCTTCCCATAGAATCCTTGGATATATCCCGTCAGGCCCGGGGGACTTGTCTATCCTCAAGTTTTTCAAAACGCGCAACACATCTTCCTTCCTGACAAGTATCTCCTCAAGCTTATCAGTCTGCTTCACGCTGTCCTCTCCAACAATATGGCCCCTCTCGTTCGTAAATACTGAAGAAAAATACTTGTTCAAGACCTCTCCTATCTCTTCAGACTCAATACACAATCTCCCTCTACTGTACTTAATTGGACCTACCCTCGCTCTAGTCATTCTCATATTTCTCACATATGTGTAAAAGGCCTTGGGGTTTTCCTTGATCCTACCCGCCAAAGATTTTTCATGCCCTCTCTTAGCTCTCCTAATCCCTTTCTTCAGTTCCCTCCTGGCTATCTTGTATCCCTCCCGCCCTGTCTGAACCTTGTTTCTTCAGCCTTACATAAGTCTCCTTCTTCCTCTTAACAAGATATTCAACCTCTCTTGTCAACCATGGTTCCCTCACTCGACCATCTCTTCCCTGCCTGACAGGGACATACATATCAAAGACACACAGTACCTGTTCCTTGAACAAGTTCCACATTTCACTTGTGTCCTTCCCTGACAGCCTATGTTCCCAACTTCTGCACTTCAATTCTTGTCTGACAGCATTGTATTTACCCTTCCCCCAATTATAAACCTTGCCCTGTTGCACGCACCTATCCCTCTCCATAACTAAAGTGAAAGTCACAGAATTGTGGTCACTACCTCCAAAATGCTCCCCCACTAACAAATCTATCACCTGCCCTGGTTCATTACCAAGTACTAAATCCAATATGGCCTCCCCTCTGGTCGGACAATCTACATACTGTGTTAGAAAAGCTTCCTGGACACACTGCCCCATCCAAACTATTTGATCAAAAGAGTTTCCACTCAATATTTGGGAAGTTGAAGTCACCCATGACTACTACCCTGTGACTTCTGCACCTTTCCAAAATCTGTTTCCCAATCTGTTCCTCCACATCTCTGCTGCTATTGGGGGGCCTATAGAAAACTCCCAACAAGGTGACTGCTCCTTTCCTATTTCTGACTTAAACCCATATTACCTCAGTAGGCAGATCCCCCTCGAACTGCCTTTCTGCAGCTGTTATACTATCTCTAATTAACAATGCCCCCCCCCCCCCCCCCCACCTCTTTTACCATCCTCCCTAATCTTGTTGAAACATCTATAACCAGGGACCTCCAACAACCATTTCTGCCCCTCTTCTATCCAAGTTTCCGTGATGGCCACCACATCGTAGTCCCAAGTACCGATCCATGCCTTAAGTTCACCCACCTTATTCCTGATGCTTCTTGCATTAAAGTATACACACTTCAACCCATCTCCTTGCCTGCAAGTACTCTCCTTTGTCATTGTTACCTTCCCCACTGCATCACTACGTGCTTTGGCGTCCTGACTATCGTCTACCTTAGTTGCTGGACTACAGATCCGGTTCCCATTCCCCTGCCAAATTAGTTTAAACCCTCCCGAAGAGTACTAGAAAACCTCCCCCCCAGGATATTGGTGCCCCTCTGGTTCAGATGCAACCCGTCCTGCTTGTACAGGTCCCACCTTCCCCAGAATGCGCTCCAATTATCCAAATATCTGAAGCCCTCCCTCCTACACCATTCCTGCAGCCACGTGTTCAACTGCACTCTCTCCCTATTCCTAGCCTCGCTATCACGTGGCACCGGCAACAAACCAGAGATGACAACTCTGTCTGTCCTGGCCTTTAACTTCCAGCCTAACTCCCTAAACTTGTTTATTACCTCCACACCCTTTTTCCTACCTACATCGTTGGTACCAATGTGCACCACGACTTCTGGCTGCTCACCCTCCCCCTTCAGGATCCTGAAGACACGATCCGAGACATCCCTGGCCCTGGCACCCGGGAGGCAACATACCTTTCGGGAGTCTCGCTCGCGACCACAGAATCTCCTATCTATTCCCCGAACCATTGAATCTCCTATTACTATTGCTTTTCTATGCTCCCCCCTTCCCTTCTGAGCCCCAGAGCCAGACTCAGTGCCAGAGACCTGGCCGCTGGGGCCTTCCCCCGGTAGGTCATCCCCCCCAACAGCATCCAAAACGGTATTCTTGTTTTGAAGGGGAACGACCACGAGGGATCCCTGCACTGTCTGCCTGTTAGTTTTCTTTCCCCTGACTGTAACCCAGCTACTCTTGTCCAGTACCTTTGGTGTGGCTATCTCCCTGTAACTCTTCTCTATAACCCCCTCTGCCTCCCGGATGATCCGAAGTTCATCCAGCTCCAGCTCCAGTACCTTAACACGGTCTCTGAGGAGCTGGAGTTGGGTGCACTTCCCGCAGGTATAGTCAGCGGGGACACCAGTGGTTTCCCTCACCACCCACATCCTACAGGAGGAGCATGCAACTGCCCTAGCCTCCATCCCCTCTTACTTCACAGAATTAGCTGTCCCTTGGACCACCTGGACCTCCGCCCTCCGCCTCTACTTCCAGTCAGCTGTACTCTAAACTCCTGGCTCCCTTCACGCTCTTTGATAAATATAGGAAATGAAATGTAAGGAGCACCTTACTGCCTCCTCACCTAACTCCCTCAGTCACCAAACTCTCACTGTAGCACTCAAATGCCACAAGCTCAGCACTCCCTCAGTCACCAAACTCTCACTGTAGCACTCAAATGCCACAAGTTCAGCACTCCAGTGCAAACAAAGTCTGCACTGTAACTAGCTCCTATTTATACTGTGACTCTAGCCTCTGAAAACTGGCATAATGCAATTAACTAATTAACAAGCTCCAGCTGCAAGTAAGTCCAAGTAGAACCTTGTTTAAAGCTGATTCAAAATTCACCTTCTTATAAACCAAACAGCAACTTTTAAGTTAATTAACTAAATAAAAGAAATACTAGACTTTAAATAAAAATGAACCCTTATACTCCCTCAGTCTAGTGGGGAAGGAAACACTGACAAAGGAGAGTACTTGCAGGCAAGGAGATGGGTTGAAGTGTGTATACTTCAACGCAAGAAGCATCGGGAATCAGGTGGGTGAACTTAAGGCATTGATCGGTACTTGGGACTACGATGTGGTGGCCATCACGGAAACTTGGATAGAAGAGGGGCAGAAATGGTTGTTGGAGGTTCCTGGTTATAGATGTTTCAATAAGATTCGGGAGGGTGGTAAAAGAGGTGGGGGGTGGCATTGTTAATTAGAGATAGTATAACAGCTGCAGAAAGGCAGTTTGAGGAGGATCTGCCTACTGAGGTAGTATGGGTTGAAGTCAGAAATAGGAAAGGAGCAGTCACCTTGTTGGGAGTTTTCTATAGGCCCCCCAATAGCAGCAGAGATGTGGAGGAACAGATTGGGAAACAGATTTTGGAAAGGTGCAGAAGTCACAGGGTAGTAGTCATGGGTGACTTCAACTTCCCAAATATTGAGTGGAAACTCTTTAGATCAAATAGTTTGGATGGGGTGGTGTTTGTGCAGTGTGTCCAGGAAGCTTTTCTAACACAGTATGTCGATTGTCCGACCAGAGGGGAGGCCATATTGGATTTGGTACTTGGTAATGAACCAGGGCAGGTGATAGATTTGTTAGTGGGAGAGCATTTTGCAGATAGTGACCACAATTCTGTGATGAGGGATAGGTGCGTGCAACAGGGCAAGGTTTATAATTGGGGGAAGGGTAAATACAATGCTGTCAGACAAGAAATGAAGTGCATAAGTTGGGAACATAGGCTGTCAGGGAAGGACACAAGTGAAATGTGGAACTTGTTCAAGGAACAGGTACTTCGTGTTTTTGATATGTATGTCCCTGTCAGGCAGGGAAGAGATGGTCGAGTGAGGGAACCATGGTTGACAAGAGAGGTTGAATGTCTTGTTAAGAGGAAAAAGGAGACTTATGTAAGGCTGAGGAAACAAGGTTCAGACAGGGCACTGGAGGGATACAAGATAGCTAGGAGGGAACTGAAGAAAGGGATCAGGAGAGCTAAGAGAGGGCATGAAAAATCTTTGGCGGGTAGGATCAAGGAAAACCCCAAGGCCTTTTACACATATGTGAGAAATATGAGAATGACTAGAGCGAGGGTAGGTCCGATCAAGGACAGTAGCGGGAGATTGTGCATTGAGTCTGAAGAGATAGGAGAGGTCTTGAACGAGTACTTTTCCTCAGTATTTATGAATGAGAGGGGCCATATTGTTGGAGAGGACAGTGTGAAACAGACTGATAAGCTCGAGGAGAGACTTGTCAGGAAGGAAGATGTGTTGTGCATTTTGAAAAACTTGAGGATAGACAAGTCCCCCGGGCCTGACGGGATATAGAACATAGAACAGTACAGCACAGAACAGGCCCTTCGGCCCTCGATGTTGTGCCGAGCAATGATCACCCTACTTAAACCCACGTAACCCGTATACCCGTAACCCAACAATCCCCCCATTAACCTTACACTACGGGCAATTTAGCATGGCCAATCCACCTAACCCGCACATCTTTGGACTGTGGGAGGAAACCGGAGCACCCAGGGGAAACCCACGCACACACGGGGAGGACGTGCAGACTCCACACAGACAGTGACCCAGTCGGGAATCGAACCTGGGACCCTGGAGCTGTGAAGCATTGATGCTAACCACCATGCTACCGTGAGGATATATCCAAGGATTCTATGGGAAGCAAGAAATGAGATTGCAGAGCCGTTGGCAATGATCTTTTCGTCCTCACTGTCAACAGGGGTGGTACCAGGGGATTGGAGAGTGGCGAATGTCGTGCCCCTGTTCAAAAAGGGGAATAGGGATAACCCTGGGAATTACAGGCCAGTTAGTCTTACTTCGGTGGTAGGCAAAGTAATGGAAAGGGTACTGAGGGATAGGATTTCTGAGTATCTGGAAAGGCACTGCTTGATTAGGGATAGTCAGCACGGATTTGTGAGGGGTAGGTCTTGCCTTACAAGTCTTATTGACTTCTTTGAGGAGGTGACCAAGCATGTGGATGAAGGTAAAGCAGTGGATGTAGTGTACATGAATTTTAGTAAGGCATTTGATAAGGTTCCCCATGGTAGGCTTGTGCAGAAAGTAAAGAGGCATGGGATAGTGGGAAATTTGGCCAGTTGGATAATGAACTGGCTAACCGATAGAAGACAGAGAGTGGTGGTGGATGGCAAATATTCAGTCTGGAGCCCAGTTACCAGTGGCGTACCGCAGGGATCAATTCTGGGTCCTCTGCTGTTTGTGATTTTCATTAATGACTTGGATGAGAGAGTTGATGTGTGGGTCAGTAAATTTGCAGACGATATGAAGATTGGCGGAGTTGTGGACAGCGAGGAGGGCTGTTGTCGGCTGCAAAGAGACATAGATAGAATGCAGAGCTGGGCTGAGAAGTGGCAGATGGAGTTTAACCCTGAAAAGTGTGAGGTTGTCCATTTTGGAAGGGCAAATATAAATGCGGAATACAGGGTTAACAGTAGGGTTCTTGGCAATGTGGAGGAGCAGAGAGATCTTGGGGTCTATGTTCATAGATCTTTGAAAGTTGCCACTCAAGAGGATAGAGCTGTGAAGAAGGCCTATGGTGTGCTAGTGTTCATTAGCAGAGGGATTGAATTTAAGAGCCATGAGGTGATGATGCAGCTGTACAAAACCTTGGTAAGGCCACATTTGGAGTACTGTGTGCAGTTCTGGTCACCTCATTTTAGGAAGGATGTGGAAGCTTTGGAAAAGGTGCAAAGGAGATTTACCAGGATGTTGCCTGGAATGGAGAGTACGTCTTACGAGGAAAGGTTGAGGGTGCTGGGCCTTTTCTCATTAGAACGGAGAAGGATGAGGGGCGACTTGATAGAGGTTTAAAAGATGATCAGGGGAATAGATAGAGTAGACAGTCAGAGACCTTTTTCCCCGAGTGGAACAAACCATTACAAGGGGACATAAATTTAAGGTGAATGGTGGAAGATATAGAGGGGATGTCAGAGGTAGGTTCTTTACCCAGAGAGTAGTGGAGGCATGGAATGCACTGCCTGTGGAAGTAGTTGAGTCGGAAACATTAGGGACCGTCAAGTGGCTATTGGACAGGTACATGGATTACGGTAGAATGATGGCGTGTAGATTAATTTGTTCTTAATCTAGGACAAACGTTCGGCACAACATCGTGGGCCGAAGGGCCTGTTCTGTGCTGTATTTTTCTATGTTCTATGTTCTAAAACATCCCACTTTTGGACAATCCAACTAACCACCTTTAACCCCTTTCTACTTTGCAGGAAATTTTCAATCCCATGATCCCACAAACCTTGTTGTCTTTCTCTGTCGCAAGAGGGTCCACCATCCACGCACCAAACCTGGTTCCCGAGGTCTTCACTGTGATGGGGAGGCTGATTTTCATTAACTTGCCACAGGCTGGAAGAACAATTAACCAACATATCACTGACGGTTATCGTACAAATGTGTTCTGCTTTTCAAATGGGGGTAAATTCAAAATTCAATTAGTAAGTCGTCAATCTTTAGAACAGGCTGGAGCTGGAGCTGGCAATGATGTTGTGGGATTGTCGCTGGATTAGTAATCCAGGGTCCCAGGATAATGATCTGGGGACCCGGATCCGAATCCCACCATGGCAGTTGGTGGAATTTGGGACATAATATCTGGAAATAAAAATCTAATGATGACCATGGGCAGCACGGTAACACAACGGTTAGCACAGTTGCTTCACAGCTCCAGGGTCCCAGGTTCGATTCCGGCTTGGGTCACTGTCTGTGTGGAGTCTGCACGTCCTCCCCGTGTCTGCGTGGGTTTCCTCCGGGTGCTCTGGTTTCCTCCCACAGTCCAAAGATGTGCAGGTTAGGTGGATTGGCCATGATAAATTTCCCTTAGTGTCCAAAAAGGTTGGGTAGGGTTGCTGGGTTACAGGGATGGGGTAAGGTGTGGGTTTAGCTGGGGTGCTCTTTCCAAGGGCTGGTGCAAACTCAATGGGCTGAATGGCCTCCTTCTGCACTTTAAATTCTATGATTTATGATCATTGTCGATTGTTGTAAAACCCCATCTGATACACAAGGGCTTTTCACAGTGACTTCATTGCAGTGTCAATGTGGCGACTAGGGGCTTTTCACAGTGACTTCATTGCAGTGTCAATGTAAGCCTACTTGTGATGATAAAGATGATTTAATTATTGCCCTTTGGGTAAGGAAATCTGCCATCCTGCTCTTGGCTGACATGTGTCAATGCGGTTGACTCTTAAATGGGCTCAATTGTATTCAACTGCCACAAAAACACCAAACCAGACGGCCCACCCGGTATTGAACAAGACACTGGAAATGACAACGGCAAACCCAGCCCAGCCAACCCTGCAAACTCCTCCTCACTAACATCTGGGGCCTTGTGCCAAAGTTAGGAGGACTGTCTCACAGACTGGTCAAGCAACAGCCTGGCATGCTCACAGAATCATACATAGACGATAGAACAGTACAGCACAGTACAGGCCCTTCAGCCCACGATGTTGCGCCGACCATTTATCCTAATCTAAGATGAAAAAATGAAGAATGAAAATCGCTTATTGTCACGAGTAGGCTTCAATGAAGTTACTGT
This sequence comes from Scyliorhinus canicula, assembly GCF_902713615.1. Taxonomy (NCBI): domain Eukaryota; kingdom Metazoa; phylum Chordata; class Chondrichthyes; order Carcharhiniformes; family Scyliorhinidae; genus Scyliorhinus; species Scyliorhinus canicula. The sequence continues at coordinate 459,248 of NC_052149.1, forward strand.
GAAAAGTCCCTGGTCGCCACATTCCGGTGCCTGTCCGGGGAGGCTGGTACAGGAATCGAACCGTGCTGCTGGCCTGCTTGATCTGCTTTAAAAGCCAGCGATTTAGCCCAGTGTGCTAAACCAGCCCCTTAATAAGAGGCCTCTACTAAGATCAACCTAACCTACACCCCTTCAATTTACTGCTGTCCATGTGCCTGTCTAAGAGTCGCTTAAATGTCCCAAATGACTCTGACTCCAGCACCTCTGCTGGCAGTGCATTCCGCACACACCCACCACTCTCTGTGTAAAGAACCTGCCTCTGACATCTCCCCTATACCTTCCTCCAATCACCTTAAAATTATGTCCCCTCGTGACAGCCATTTCCACCCTGGGCAAAAGTCTCTGGCTATCTACTCTCTCCATGCCTCTCATCACCTTGTCCACCTCTATCAAGTCACCTCTCTGCCTTCTTCACTCCAGTGAGAAAAGCCCTAGCTCCCTCAACCTTTCTTCATAAGACATGCCCTCCAGTCCAGGCAGCATCCTGGTAAATCTCCTCTGTACCCTCTCCAAAGCATCCACATCCTTCCTATAATGAGGCGACCAGAACTGGACACAATATTCCAACTGTCGTCTAACTAAAGTTTTATAAAGCTGCAGCAAAACCTCACGGCTCTTCAACTCAATCCCCCCGTTAATGAAAGCCAACACACCATACGCCTCCTTAACAACCCTATCAACCTGGGTGGCAACTTTGAGGGATCTATGTACATGGACCCCAAGATCCCTCTGTTCCTCCACATTTTCAAGAATCCTGCCTTTAACCCTGTATTCAGCATTCAAATACGACCTTCCAAAATGAATCACTTCACATTTATCTATGTTGAACTCCATCTGCCACTTCTCAGCCCAGCTCTGCATCCTGTCAATGTCCTGTTGTAACCTGCAACAGCCCTCAACACGATCTACACCTCCCCCAACCTTTGTGTCATCGGCAAACTTACTAACCCACCCTTCCACTTCCTCATCCAAGTCATTTATAAAAACCACAAAGAGCAGAGGTCCCAGAACAGATCCCTGCTGGACAGCACTGGTCACCGACCTCCAGGCGGAATACTTTCCATCCACTACCACTTGCTGTCTTCTTTCGACCAGCCAATTCTGTATCCAGACAGCCAAATTTCCCTGTATCCCATGCCCCCTAACTTTCTGAATGAGCCTACCATGGGGAACCCTATCAAATTGTTCTTTGTACAATGTGTGCAGGAGGGTTTTCTGACACAATATGTTGACAGGCCAACAAGAGGTGAGGCCACTTTGGATTTGGTTTTGGGTAATGAACCAGGCCAGGTGTTAGATCTGGAGGTAGGTGAACACTTTGGAGACAGTGACCACAATTCGGTGACCTTTACGTTAGTGATGGAAAGGGATAAGTATACCCCGCAGAGCAAGAGTTATAGCTGGGGGAAGGGCAATTATGATGCCATTAGACATGACTTAGGATGTGTTGGTTGGAGAAGTAGGCTGCAAGGGTTGGGCACACTGGATATGTGGAGCTTGTTCAAGGAACAGCTATTGCATGTTCTTGATAAGTACGTACCAGTCAGGCAGGGAGGAAGGGGTCGAGCGAGGGAACCGTGGTTTACCAAAGAAGTGGAATCTCTTGTTAAGAGGAAGAAGGAGGCCTATGTGAAGATGAGGCGTGAAGTTTCAGTTGGGGCGCTTGATAGTTACAAGGAAGCGAGGAAGGATCTAAAGAGAGAGCTGAGACGAGCAAGGAGGGGACATGAGAAGTCTTTGGCAGGTAGGATCAAGGAAAACCCAAAAGCTTTCTATAGGTATGTCAGGAATAAAAGAATGACTAGGGTAAGAGTAGGGCCAGTCAAGGACAGTGGTGGGAAGTTGTGTGTGGAGGCTGAGGAGATAAGCGAGATACTAAATGAATACTTTTCGTCAGTATTCACTCAAGAAAAAGATAATATTGTGGAGGAGAATGCTGAGACCCAGGCTATTAGAATAGATGGCATTGAGGTGCGTAGGGAAGAAGTGTTGGCAATTCTGGACAAGGTGAAAATAGATAAGTCCCCGGGGCCGGATGGGATTTATCCTAGGATTCTCTGGGAAGCCAGGGAAGAGATTGCTGAGCCTTTGGCTTTGATTTTTAGGTCATCATTGGCTACAGGAATAGTGCCAGAGGACTGGAGGATAGCAAATGTGGTCCCTTTGTTCAAGAAGGGGAGTAGAGATAACCCCGGTAACTATAGGCCGGTGAGCCTAACGTCTGTGGTGGGTAAAGTCTTGGAGAGGATTATAAAAGATACGATTTATAATCATCTAGATAGGAATAATATGATTAGGGATAGTCAGCATGGTTTTGTGAAGGGTAGGTCATGCCTCACAAACCTTATCGAGTTCTTTGAGAAGGTGACTGAACAGGTAGACGAGGGTAGAGCAGTTGATGTGGTGTATATGGATTTCAGTAAAGCGTTTGATAAGGTTCCCCACGGTCGGCTATTGCAGAAAATACGGAGGCTGGGGATTGAGGGTGATTTAGAGATGTGGATCAGAAATTGGCTAGTTGAAAGAAGACAGAGAGTGGTAGTTGATGGGAAATGTTCAGAATGGAGTGCAGTTACGAGTGGCGTACCACAAGGATCTGTTCTGGGGCCGTTGCTGTTTGTCATTTTTATAAATGACCTAGAGGAGGGCGCAGAAGGATGGGTGAGTAAATTTGCAGACAACACTAAAGTCGGTGGAGTTGTAGACAGTGCGGAAGGATGTTGCAGGTTACAGAGGGACATAGATAAGCTGCAGAGCTGGGCTGAGAGGTGGCAAATGGAGTTTAATGTGGAGAAGTGTGAGGTGATTCACTTTGGAAAGAATAACAGGAATGCGGAATATTTGGCTAATGGTAAAATTCTTGGTAGTGTGGATGAGCAGAGGGATCTCGGTGTCCATGTACATAGATCCCTGAAAGTTGCCACCCAGGTTGATAGGGTTGTGAAGAAGGCCTATGGTGTGTTGGCCTTTATTGGTAGAGGGATTGAGTTCCGGAGCCTTGAGGTCATGATGCAGCTGTACCAAACTCTGGTACGGCCGCATTTGGAGTATTGCGTACAGTTCTGGTCGCCTCATTATAGGAAGGACGTGGAAGCTTTGGAACGGGTGCAGAGGAGATTTACCAGGATGTTGCCTGGTATGGAGGGAAAATCTTATGAGGAAAGGCTGATGGACTTGAGGTTGTTTTCGTTAGAGAGAAGAAGGTTAAGAGGTGACTTAATAGAGGCATACAAGATGATCAGAGGGTTAGATAGGGTGGACAGCGAGAGCCTTCTCCCGCGGATGGAGGTGGCTAGCACGAGGGGACATAGCCTTAAATTGAGGGGTAATAGATATAGGACAGAGGTCAGAGGTGGGTTTTTTACGCAAAGAGTGGTGAGGCCGTGGAATGCCCTACCTGCAACAGTAGTGAACTCGCCAACATTGAGGGCATTTAAAAATTTATTGGACAAGCATATGGATGATAAGGGCATAGTGTAGGTTAGATGGCCTTTAGTTTTTTTTTCCATGTCGGTGCAACATCGAGGGCCGAAGGGCCTGTACTGCGCTGTATCGTTCTATGTTCTATGTTCTATGTTAAATGCCTTACTGAAATCCATATACACCACATCCACTGCCCGACCTTCATCAATGTGTCTCGTCATATCCTCATAGAATTCAATGAGGCTTGTGAGGCATGACCTGCCCCTCACAAAGCCATGCTGACTATCTTTAATCAAACTATGTTTTTCTAAATAATCATAAATCCTATTTCTCAGAGTCCTTTCCAATATTTTGCTCACCACAGACGTAAGACTGACTAGTCTGTAATTCCCAGGGATTTCCCTATTCCCTTTCTTGAACAGGGGAACACATTCGCCTCCCTCCGATCATCCGGTACTACTCCAGTGGAGAGTGAGGACGCAAAGATCATCGCCAACGGCGCATCAATCTCCTCCCTCGCTTCCCGTAGTAACCTTGGGTATATCCCGTCAGGCCCAGGGGACTTATCTATTCTGATGCTTTTCAAAATTTCCAGCACATCCTCCTTCTTAATATCAACCTGTTTGAGTCTATTAACCTGGTTCACGCTGTTCTCATGAGCAACAAGGTCCCTCTCTCTCGTGAATACTGAAGCAAAGTATTCATTTAGGGTTCAATCTCCTCAGACTCTAGGCACAAGTTCCCTCCACTATCTCTGATCGGCCTCACTCACTCTGATCATCCTCTTATTTCTCACGTAAGTGTAGAACGCCTTGGGGTTTTCCTTAATCCTTCCCGCCAGGGCTTTTTCATGCCCCCTTCTAGTTCTCCTCAGTCCATTTTTGAGTTCCTTCCTGGCTACCTTGTAACCCTCTAGAGCCGAGTCAGGTCCTTGCTTCCTCAATCTTACGTAAGCTTCCTTCTTCCTCTTGACTAGAAGCTCCACTTCTCTTGTCACTAAGGCTCCTTCACCTTCCCATTCCTTCCTCGTCTCAGTGGGACAAAACAATTCAGCACTCGCAGCAAGTGCTCCTTAAACAACCCCCACATTACTGTTGTGCATTTCCCCAAGAACAATTGTTCCCACTTAATGCTCCTCAGCTCCTGTCTAATAGCAGTATAATTTCCCCTCCCCCAATTAAATACCTTCCCATACTGTGTGTTCCTATCCCTCTCCTTGACTATGGTAAAGGTCAAGGAGTTGTGGTCACTGTCACCGAAATGCTCTCCCACCGAGACATCTGACACCTGGCCTGGTCCGTTGCCGAGCACCAAGTCCAATATAGCCTCCCGCCTAGTCGGCCTACCTACATATTGAGTCAGGAATCCTTCCTGTACACACCTGACAAAATCAGCTCCATCCAAACCATTTGCACTAAGGAGGTTCCAGTCAATATTAGGGAAGTTGAAGTCACCCATGACAACAACTCTGTTACTTCTGCACCTATCCAAGATCTGCCACCCAATCTGTTCCTCCATCTCTCTGCTGCCATTGGGGGTCTACAGAAAACCCTCAATAAAGTGACTGCTCCTTTCTTGTTTCTGACTCCCACCCATACTGACTCAGTAGACAAACCCTCCTCAGCTACCTCCTTTCTGCAGCTGTGGTGCACTCCCTAATTAACAGTGCCGCTCCCCCTCCTCAACTACCTCCCTCCCTATTCTTCTGAAAACATCTAAACCCCAGAACATCTAACAACCATTCCTGCCCCTGTGAAATCCATGTCTCTGTAATGGCCACAACATCGTAGCTCCAAGTACTGATCCATGCTCTAAGTTCATCTCCCTTATTCCTGACACTCCTTGCATTGAAACAGACACACTTTACCCATTCCACTAAGTGCAACTTTGCCCTAGAAACTGTCTATCTTTCCTCACAGACTTGCTGCATACTATTTCTCCCTGTTCAACAGCTACTCTATCCTCTGATCCATAGCTCTGGTTCCCATCCCCCTGCCAAACCTCCCAAAGAGCTCTAGCAAACCTCCCTCCCAGGATATTGGTGCCCCTCTGGTTCAGATGCAACCCGTCCTGCTTGTACAGGTCCCACCTTCCCCAGAATGCTCTCCAATTATCAAAATATCTGAAGCCCCCCCTCCTACACCATTCCTGCAGCCACGTGTTCAACTGCACTCTCTCCCTATTCCTAGCCTCGCTATCACGTGGCACCGGCAACAAACCAGAGATGGCAACTCTGTCTGTCCTGGCCTTTAACTTCCAGCCTAACTCCCTGAACTTGTTTATTACCTCCACACCCCTTTTCCTATCTATGTCGTTGGTACCAATGTGCACCACGACTTCTGGCTGCTCACCCTCCCCCTTCAGGATCCTGAAGACACGAACCGAGACATCCCTGGCCCTGGCACCCGGGAGGCAACATACCTTCCGGGAGTCTCGCTCGCGACCACAGAATCTCCTATCTATTCCCCTAACCATTAAATCTCCTATTACTATTGCTTTTCTATTCTCCCCCTTTCCCTTCTGAGCCCCAGAGCCAGACTCAGTGCCAGAGACCTGGCCGCTAGGGCCTTCCCCCGGTAGGTCACCCCCCCAACAGCATCCAAAACGGTATACTTGTTTTGAAGGGGAACAGCCACGAGGGATCCCTGCACTGTTGCCTGATTGTTTTCTTTCCCATGACTGTAACCCAGCTACTCTTGTCCAGTACCTTGGGTGTGGCTACCACCCTGTAACTCTTCTCCATAACACCCTCTGCCTCCCGGATGATCCGAAGTTCATCCATCTCCAGTTTCCTAACACGGTCTCTGAGGAGCTGGAGTTGGGTGCACTTCCCGCAGGTATAGCCAGCGGGGGCACCAGTGGTATCCCTCACCACCCACACCCTACAGGAGGAGCATGCAACTGCCCTAGCCTCCATCCCCTCTTACCTTACAGAATATAGCTGCCCTGTGGACCAATTGGACCTCCGCCCTCTGACTCTGCTCCCAGTCAGCTGCACTCTCTGTAAATACCCGGCCCCCTTCACGCTCTTTGAGGAAATGAAATGAAAGGACCACCTTGCTCCCTCCTCACCTAACTCCCTCAGTCACCAAACTCTCACTTTAGCACTCAAATGCACCCAAATACAGCACTCCCTCAGTCACCAAACTCTCACTATAGCTCTCAAATGCACCAAATTCAGCACTCAGTGCAAGAAACAAACAAAACAAAACAAAACTTGTTCCACAAGTATTGGTTTTGCTCACCATTTACAAAAACAACAATTTCAAAATCTGTGATTGACACCAAATCAGGATAGAACAAAGAACAAAGAACAATTCAGCACAGGAACAGGCCCTTCGGCCCTCCAAGCCTGCGCCGATCACGTGTCCTATCTAGCCCAGCCGCCTGTCTCCTTCTATACCCTGTCTGTTCATGTGCCTATCCAGATAAGTCTGAAAGGTCGCTAATGTATCTGCCCCAACCACCTCCCTTGGCAGTGCATTCCAGGCCACCACCACCCTCTGTGTAAAAAACTTCCCCGACATCTCCACTGAACCTTTCCCCCTTCACCTTGAACCTGTGCCCCCTGTAATTGTCATTTCCACCCTGGGAAAAGATTAGATCACATAGGGTGAAATGAAATTAAAATCACTTATTGTCACAAGTAGGCTTCAAATGAAATTACTGTGAAAAGCCCCTAGTCGCCACATTCCAGCGCCTGTTCGGGGAGGCTGTTACGGGAATCGAACCGTGCTGCTGGCCTGCCTTGATCTGCTTTCAAAGCCAGCGATTTAGCCCTGTGCTAAACCAGCCCCTTGTCAGGGTCAGGGGTGGACTAGCTGGTTGGATACAGACCTGGCTTGTCCATTGAAGACAGAGGGGAGCAGTGGAAGGGTGTTTTTCCGAATGGAGGTCTGTAACTAGTGGTGTTCTGCAGGGTTCGGTACTGGGACCTCTGCTCTTTGTAATATATATAAATGACTTGGAAGAGGGGTGACACGTGACACAGTAGTTAGCACTGCTGCCAACGGCGATGAGGACCTGGGTTTGAATCGCAGCCCTGGGTCACCGTCCGTGTGGAGTTTGCACATCCTCCCCTTGTCTGCATGGGTTTCACCCCCACAACCCAAAGATGTGCAGGTTAGGTGGATTGGCCACGCTAAATACAGGTCCCACCTTCCCCAGAAGATATCCCAATGATCCACATATCTGAAGTTTTCCCTCCTGCACCAGCCCTGTAGCCACGTGTTCAGCTGCACTCGCTCTCTGTTCCTTGCCTCACTTACACGTGGCAGCGGTAGCAATCCTGAGATCACTACTCTGCTTGTCCTGCTCTTTAGCTTCCAACCTAACTCCCTAAAATCACTTTTTAGATCCTGATCCCTTTTTTTAGCTATGTCGTTGGTGCCAATGTGCACCACAACTTCTGGTTAGTCCCCCTCCCCTTTAAGAATCCTGTTGACTCGATCCGAGACATCCCTGGCCCTGGCACCCGGGAGGCACCATACCTTCCGGGAGTCTCGCTCGCGACCACAGAATCTCCTATCTATTCCCCTAACCATTGAGTCTCCTATTACTATTGCTTTTCTATTCTCCCCCTTCCCTTCTGAGCCCCAGAGCCAGACTGAGTGCCAGAGACCTGGCCGCTAGGGCCTTCCCCCGGTAGGTCATCCCCCCAATAGCATCCAAAATGGTATACTAGTTTTGAAGGGGAACGGCCACGAGGGATCCTTGCACTGTCTGCCTGTTCGTTTTCCTTCCTCTGACTGTAACCCAGCTACTCTTGTCCTGTACCTTGGGTGTGGCTACCTCCCTGTAACTCCTCTCTATCACTCCTTCACCACCCACATCCTACAGGAGGAGCATGCAACTGCCCCAGCCTCCATCCCCTCTGACCTGAATTCACAAAGAGATTTAAAGTTGGAAAAGAAAAAGTTAAACACCCGTTAGGCCCGTATACTGTTGCTACTCTCCCAAGTGAACCCTCGAAAATTGGTGATTCTGCGAAATGAAGGAATGATAGCTTGTTTCCAGAATGTAGCTTCCCTGTGGACTGGAACTCCGCCCTCCAACTCTCAACTTTACAGACAATGTCCCAGACAGCACTATCATCATCCTGGGTACGTCCTGTCTCATCGGCAGGACAGACCCAGCAGAGGTGGCCGGGGGCACAGTGGGACACAGTCGGGAGGGAGTTACCCTGGGAGTCCTCACCATCCACTCTGGACCCCATGAAGTCTCAGGGCTTCAGGTTAAACATGGGCAAGGGAACCTCCTGCTGATTACCACGTACCGGCCACCATCAGCTGATCAATCAGTTACTCCTCCATGTTGAACACCAAAGGCACAGAATATACTCTGGGTGGGGGCTTCAATGTCCATCACCAAGAGAGGCTCAGTAATACCACAGACCGAGCTGGCCGGGTCCTAAAGGACAATAGCTGCTAGACTGGGACTGCAGCAGGTGGTGAGGGAACCAACAAGAGGGAAAAACATACTGGACCTCATCCTCACCAACCTGCCTGCTACAGATGCATCTGTCCATGACAGTATCGGTAGGAGTGACCACCACACAGTCCTTGTGGAGACAAAGTCACGACTTCACATTGAGGATACCCTCCATCGTGTTGTGTGGCACTACCACTGTGCTGAATGGGACAGACTTTGAACAGATCCAGCAACTCCAGACTGGGTATCCAGGAGGTGCTGTGGGCCATCAGCAGCAGCAGAATTGTATTCAACCACAATCTGTAACCTCATGGCCCAGCATATCCCCCACTCTACCATTACCACCCAACCGGGGGATCAACCCTGGTTCAATGAAGAGAGCAGGAGAGCATGGCAGGAGCAACACCAGGCATCCCGAAAAATGAGGTGTCAACCTGGTGAAGCTACAACACAGGACTACTTGTGTGTCAAACAGCATAAGCAGCAAGTAATAGACAGAGCTCAGCGATTCCACAACTAACGCATCAGATCTAAGCTCTGCTGTCCTGCCACATCCAGCCGTGAATGGTGGTGGACAATTAAACAACTCACTGGAGGAGGAGGCTCCACAAATATCCCCATCCTCAATGATGCAGGAGCCCAGCACACTGTGCAATTGGCAAGGCTGAGGCATTCGCAAACTTATTCACCCAGAAGTGTCGAGTGGATGATCCATCTCGGTCTCCTCCGGAGGTCCCCAGCATCACAGATGTCAGTCTTCAGCCAATACAATTCATTCCACGTAATATCAAGAAACGGCTGAAGGCACTGGATACGTTAAAGGCTATGGGCTCTGACAACAGTACTGAAGACTTGTGCTCCAGAACTTGCCTCACCCCTAGCCGAGCTGTTCCAGTACAGCTACAACACTGGCATCTACCCGGCAATATGGAAAATTACCCAGGTGTGTGCGAAATACAAGAAACAAGCACAGGTCAAGGATACACAGCCGGAGTGAGGCACATCCTGAGTGGGAATTTGGAACTTGGTAATTTGGTGCAGTGAGGTAATTCAGTGCAGAGTGGGTGAAGGTGCTTTTTCCCTACTGTTTTGTTCTCTCTCTTTGTTCTGGCCTGTAACTTTTAATCTGCAGGGAGACAACCAGAGAGCATCTGAGACCCTGGGAAGGTAAGTGATTTTTATTCATTTTTATTTTTATTACCTTTTCTAATTGTGTTGGCGGGGGGGGGGGGGGGGGGGGGGGGGGGGATATCATAGTAAAGCTGTGACCTGATTGGCTGGTTGGGAATCTACACTAAATTTAAAAATTAAACATTGTTAAACTAATTAAACATAATTAGTTAATTATAATTTAGAGGGGTATCTAAGCCAGAGATCGGAGAGTACTGTATTTAGCTTTCACATTTATAGTAGTGCTAGGAAACATATAGTTAACAGTAACTTTAAAAAAAAAACATTTTAAAAATTTAATTTACTAATTAATTGACGCAATGTCATTTATAGGGGTGCAGTGCTCTGACTGTGAGATGTGGCAGGTCCGGGAGGCTTCTAGCGTCCTGGATGGCTTCATTTGCAGAAAGTGCCCCCAACTGGAGCTCCTCACAGACCACATGGTTCGGTTGGAGCAGCAGTTGGATGCACTGAGGAGCATGCAGGTGGCGGAAAGCGTTATAGACAGCAGTTATATAAATGTGGTCACACCCAAGGTGCAGGCAGAGAAATGGGTGACCACCAGAAGGGGCAGGCAGTCAGTGCAGGAATCCCCTGTGGTTGTCCCCCTCTCTAACAGGTATACCCCTTTGGATACTGTTCGGGGTTTACTACAGGCCTCCCAACAGCCAGAGGGAGATAGAGGAGCAGATAGAACAAAGAGCAAAGAAAATTACAGCACAGGAACAGGCCCTTCGGCCCTCCCAGCCTCTGCCGATCCAGATCCTTTATCTAAACCTGTCTCCTATTTTCCAAGGTCTACTTCCCTCTGTTCCCGCCCATTCATATACCTGTCTAGATGCCTCTTAAATAATGCTATCGTGCCCGCCTCTACCACCTCCGCTGGTAAAGCGTTCCAGGCACCCACCACCCTCTGCGTAAAAAACATTCCATGCACATCTCCCTTAAACTTTCCCCCTCTGACCTTGAAATCGTGACCCCTTGTAATTGACACCCCCACTCTTGGGAAAAGCTTGTTGCTATCCACCCTGTCCATACCTCTCATAATTTTGTAGACCTCAATCAGGTCTCCCCTCAACCTCCGTCTTTCCAACGAAAACAATACTAATCTACTCAACCTTTCTTCATAGATAGCACCCTCCATACCAGGCAACATCCTGGTGAACCTTCTCTGCACCCTCTCCAAGGCATCCACATCCTTCTGGTAATGTGGCGACCAGAACTGCACGCAGTATTCCAAATGTGGCCGAACCAAAGTCCTATACAACTGTAACATGACCTGCCAACTCTTGTACTCAATACCCCGTCCGATGAAGGCAAGCATGCTGTATGCCTTCTTGACCACTCTATCAATCTGCGTTGCCACCTTCAGGGTACAATGGACCTGAACTCCCAGATCTCTCTGCACATCAATTTTCCCCAAGACCCTTCCATTGACCATATAGTCCGCTCTTGAATTTGATCTTCCAAAATGCATCACCTTGCATTTGCCCGGATTGAAATCCATCTGCCATTTCTCTGCCCAACTCTCCAATCTACCTATATTTTGTTGTATTCTCTGACAGTCCTCCTCGCTATCTGCAACTCCACCAATCTTAGTATCATCTGCAAACTTGCTAATCAGACCACCTATACCTTCCTCCAGGTCATTTATGTATATCACAAACAACAGTGTTCCGAGCACGGATCCCTGTGGAACACCACTAGTCACCTTTCTCCATTTTGAGAAACTCCCTTCCACCACTAGTCTCTATCTCCTGTTACCCAGCCAGCTCTTTATCCATCTAGCTAGTACACCCTGGACCCCATGAGACTTCACTTTTTCCATCAACCTGCCATGGGAAACCTTATCAAACGCCTTACTAAAGTCCATGTATATGACATCTACAGCCCTTCCCTCATCAATTAACTTTGTTACTTCCTCAAAGAATTCTATTAGGTTTGTATTGCATGACCTTCCCTGCACCAAACCATGCTGCCTATCACTGATAAGTCTATTTTCTTCCATATGTGAATAGATCCTACCCCTCAGTATCTTCTCCAACAGTTTGCCTACCACTGACGCCAAGCTCACAGGTCTATAATTCACTGGATTATCCCTGCTACCCTTCTTAAACAAAGGGACAACATTAGCAATTCTCCAGTCCTCCGGGACCTCACCCGTGCTCAAGGATGCTGCAAAGATATCTGTTAAGGCCCCAGCTATTTCGACCCTCGCTTCCCTCATAAACCTGGGATAGATCCCATCTGGTCCTGGGGACTTGTCCACCTTAATGTCTTTTAGAATATCCAAAATTTCCCTCTTCCGTATGACAACTTGACCTAGTGTATTTAAACATCCATCCCTAGCCTCAACATCTGTCTTGTCTCTTTCCTTTGTGAATACCGATGCAAAGTACTCATTAAGAATCTCACCCATTTCCTCTGAGTCCACGCATAAATTCCCTCTTTTGTCTTTGAGTGGGCCAATCCTTTCTCTAGTTACCCTCTTGCTCCTTACATACGAATAAAAGACTTTGGGATAGGTAGACAGATTTTGGAAAGGAGTAAAAACAACAGGGTTGTTGTGATGGGAGACTTCAACTTCCCCAATATTGACTGGGATTCACTTAGTGCTGGGGGCGTGGATGGGGCAGAGTTTGTAAGGAGCATCCAGGAGGGCTTCTTAAAACAATATGCAAATAGTCCAACTAGGGAAGGGGCTGTACTGGACCTTGTATTGGGGAATGAGCCTGGCCAGGTGGTAGATGTTTCAGTAGGGGAGCATTTCGGGAACAGTGAGCACAATTCAGTCAGTTTTAAAGTGCTGGTGGACAAGGATAAGAGTGGTCCCAGGGTCAATGTGCTAAATTGGGGGAGGCTAATTATAACAATATTAGGCAGGAACTGAATAACCTAGATTGGGGGCGGATGTTTGAGGGTAAATCAATATCTGACATGTGGGAGGCTTTCAAATGTCAGTTGAAAGGAATTCAGGATCGGCATGTTCCTGTGCGTAAGAAGGATAAATATTGCAAATTTCAGGAACCTTAGATAACGAGAGATATTGTAGGCCTCGTCATAAAGAAAAAGGAGGCATTTGTCAGGGCTAGAAGGCTGGGAACAGACGAAGCCTGTGTGGAATATAAGGAAAGTAGGAAGGAACTTAAGCAAGGAGTCAGGAGGGCTAGAAGGGGCCACGAAAAGTCATTGGCAAATAGGGTTAAGGAAAATCCCAAGGCTTTTTACACATACATAAAAAGCAAGAGGGTAGCCAGGGAAAGGGTTGGCCCACTGAAGGATTGGCAAGGGAATCTATGTGAGGAGCCAGAGGAAATGGGCGAGGTACTAAATGAATACTTTGCATCAGTATTCACCAAAGAGAAGGAATTGGTGGATGTTGAGTCTGGAGAAGGGTGTGTAGATAGCCTGGGTCACATTGAGATCCAAAAAGACGAGGTGTTGGGCATCTTGAAAAATATTAAGGTAGATAAGTCCCTAGGGCCTGATGGGATCTACCCCAGAATACTGAAGGAGGCTAGAGAGGAAATTGCTGAGGCCTTGACAGAAATCTTTGGATCCTCACTGTCTTCAGGTGATGTCCCGGAGGACTGGAGAATAGCCAATGTTGTTCCTTTGTTTAAGAAGGGTAGCAAGGATAATCCAGGGAACTACAGGCCGGTGAGCCTTACGTCAGTGGTGGGGAAATTACTGGACAGAATTCTTAGAGACAGGATCTACTCCCATTTGGAAGCAAATGGACGTATTAGCGAGAGGCAGCATGGTTTTGTGAAGCAGAGGTCGTGTCTCACTAACTTGATAGAGTTTTTCGAAGAGGTCACAAAGATGAATGATGCAGGTAGGGCAGTGGATGTTGTCTATATGGACTTCAGTAAGGCCTTTGACAAGGTCCCTCATGGTAGACTGGTACAAAAGGTAAAGTCACACGGGAACAGGGGTGAGCTGGCAAGGTGGATACAGAACTGGCTAGGTCATAGAAGGCAGAGAGTAGCAATGGAAGGGTGCTTTTCTAATTGGAGGGCTGTGACTAGTGGTGTTCCGCAGGGATCAGTGCTGGGACCTTTGCTGTTCGTAGTATATATAAATGATTTGGAGGAAAATATAACTGGTCTGATTAGTAAGTTTGCAGACGACACAAAGGTTGGTGGAATTGCGGATAGCGATGAGGACTGTCAGAGGATACAGCAGGATTTAGATCGTTTGGAGACTTGGGCGGAGAGATGGCAGATGGAGTTTAATCGAGACAAATGTGAGGTAATGCATTTTGGAAGGTCTAATGCAGGTAGGGAATATACAGTGAATGGTAGAACCCTCAAGAGTATTGAAAGTCAGAGAGATATTGGTGTACAGGTCCACAGGTCACTGAAAGGGGCAACACAGGTGGAGAAGGTAGGCAAGAAGGCATATGGCATGCTTGCCTTCATTGGCCAGGGCATTGAGTATAAGAATTGGTAAGTCATGTTGCAGCTGTATAGAACCTTAGTTAGGCCACACTTGGAGTATAGTGTTCAATTCTGGTCGCCACACTACCAGAAGGATGTGGAGGCTTTAGAGAGGGTGCAGAAGAGATTTACCAGGATGTTGCCTGGTATGAAGGGCATTAGCTATGTGGAGCGGTTGAATAAACTCGGTTTGTTCTCACTGGAACGACGGAGGTTGAGGGGCGACCTGATAGAGGTCTACAAAGGATCCGGATTAGCACTGCTGCCTCACAACGCCAAGGACCCAGATTAGCACTGCTGCCTCACAGCTCCAAGGATCCAGATTAGCACTGCTGCCTCACAACGCCAAGGATCCAGATTAGCACTGCTGCCTCACAGCTCCAAGGATCCAGATTAGCACTGCTGCCTCACAACGCCAAGGATCCAGATTAGCACTGCTGCCTCACAACGCCAAGGATCCAGATTAGCACTGCTGCCTCACAACGCCAAGGATCCAGATTAGCACTGCTGCCTCACAGCGTCAAGGACCCAGATTAGCACTGCTGCCTCACAGCGTCAAGGACCCAGATTAGCACTGCTGCCTCACAGCGTCAAGGACCCAGATTAGCACTGCTGCCTCACAGCGTCAAGGATCCGGATTAGTACTGCTGCCTCACAGCGTCAAGGATCCGGATTAGTACTGCTGCCTCACAGCGTCAAGGATCCGGATTAGTACTGCTGCCTCACAGCGTCAAGGACCCAGATTAGCACTGCTGCCTCACAGCGTCAAGGATCCGGATTAGTACTGCTGCCTCACAGCTCCAAGGATCCGAATTAACACTGCTGAATCACAGCACCGAGGACCCGGATTAGCACTGCTGCCTCACAGCGTCAAGGACCCGGATTAGCACTGCTGCCTCATAGCGCCAAGGATCCAGATTAACACTGCTGCCTCACAACGCCAAGGATCCAGATTAGCACTGCTGCCTCACAGCGTCAAGGATCCGGATTAGTACTGCTGCCTCATAGCGCCAAGGACCCAGATTAGCACTGCTGCCTCACAGCGCCAAGGATCTGGGTTGAATTCCAGCCTTGGGTCACTGTCTGTGTGGAGTCTGCACATTCTCCCCGTGTGTGTGTGGGTTTCCTCTGGGTGCTCCAGTTTCCTCCCACAGTCCAAAGATATGCAAGTTAGGTGGATTGGACATTCTAAATTGCCCCGAGTGTCCTTAATGTTAGGTGGGGTTACTGGGTTTATGGGGATAGAACAAAGAAAATTACAGCACAGGAAAAGGCCCTTCAGCCCTCCAAGCCTGTACCGACCGTGCTGCCGGTGAACGAAAACCCCCTACCCTTCCTGGGTCCGTATCCCTCTATTCCCATCCTATTGATGTATTTGACAAGTGCACCTTAAAAGTCACTATCGTCCCTGCTTCCACCACCTCCTCCGGCAGTGAGTTCCAGGCACCTACTACCCTCTGTGTAAAACATATACTTCATACATCTCCTCTAAACCTCCTCCCTGCACCTTATAGCTATGCCCCTTTTGTGAGTGCCATGAAGAATCCAGCACGAGTTTGTAGAAACAAAAGAAATAACTTTTATTTACAATTACATATATACAATATGTTCAATAGAACAATAGAACATTACAGCGCAGTACAGGCCATTCAGTCCTCGATGCTGCGCCGACCTGTGAAACCCCTCTAAAGCCCATCTACACTATTCCCTTATCATCCATATGTTTATCCAATGACCATTTAAATGCGTTTAGTGTTGGTGAGTCCACTACTGTTGCAGGCAGGGCATTCCACACCCTTACTACTCTCTGAGTAAAGAACCTACCTCTGACATCTGTCCTATATCTATCTCCCCTCAATTTAAAGCTATTTCCCCTCGTGCTGGACATCACCATCCGAGGAAAAAGGCTCTCACTGTCCACTCTATCTAATCCTCTGATCATTTTGTATGCCTCAATTAAGTCACCTCCTAACCTTCTCTCTAACGAAAACAGCCTCTAGTCCCTCAGCCTTTCCTCATAAGTACTTCCCTCCATACCAGGCAACATCCTGGTAAATCTCCTCCGCACCCTTTCCAATGCTTCCACATCCTTCCTATAATGTGGTGACCAGAACTGCACACAATACTCCAAATGTGGCCGCACCAGAGTTTTGTACAGCTGCAACAAGACCTCATGGCTCCGAAACTCATTTTTCAAACTCAATCCCTCTACCAATAAAAGCTAACACACTATTCGCCTTCTTAACAACCCTATCAACCTGGGTGGCAACTTTCAGGGATCTATGTGTATGGACACCGAGATCTTTCTGCTCATCCACACTACCAAGAATCTTACCATTAGCCCAGTACTCTGTATTCCTGTTACTCCTTCCAAAATGAACCACCTCACACTTTTCTGCATTAAACTCCATTTGCCACTTCTCAGCCCAGCTCTGCAGCTTATCTATGTCCCTCTGTAACCTGCAGCATCCTTCCACACTGTCCACAACTCCACGGACTTTAGTGTCATCCGCAAATTTACTCACCCATCCTTCTACGCCCTCCTCCAGGTCATTTATAAAAATGACAAACAGCAATGGCCCCAAAACAGATCCTTATGGTACATCACTAGTAACTGAACTCCAGGCTGAACATTTCCCATCAACCACCATCCTCTGTCTTCTTACAGCTCGCCAATTTCTGATCCAAACCGCTAAATCACCCTCAATCCCATGCCTCCATATTTTCTTCAATAGCCTATTGTGGGGAACTTTATCAAACGCTTTACTGAAATCCATATACACCACATCAACTGCTTTACCCTTGTCCACCTGTTTGGTCACCTTCTCAAAGAACTCAATAAGGTTTGTGAGGCACGACCTACCCTTCACAAATCTGTGTTGACTATCCCTAATCAAATTATTCCTTTCCAGATGATTATAAATCCTATCTCTTAACAGCAGCAGTACTCCACCACTCCTCTCTCCTCTGTAGCTGGTTCCACACTGGCTAGCTCTATTTATGCAGGTGACTCTGCCAACAATTTCTCCCCCCCCCCCCCCCACCTCATTGGGGAAGCTCATACTTACTAAGGATTGTGGGATTGCCATTAGTCCACAGCTAGTAGTAATCAGGCAGGTTCTAACAGTCACCTAGTGATTGACTCTTCCACCCTGAGGAAAAGCTTCTGATGATCCACTCTGTCTCTGCCACTCATAATTTTGTAGACCTCTATCAGGTCGCCCCTTAACTTCCCTCGTTCCAGTGAGAACATATTGAGTTTCTCCAACCGCTCCTCATAGCTAATGCCCTCCATACCAGGCAACATCCTGGTAAACCTCCTCTGTACCTCTCTAAAGCCTCCACATCCTTCTGGTGGTGTGGCGACCAGAATTGAATACTTGCCAACTTTTAATCTCAATGCTACGCCCAATGAAGGCAAGCATGCCATACGCCTTCTTGACGATCTTCTCCACCTGATGGGGTGGGGAAGGAATAATTTGAAACCAGAGTGGTGCAGTATCTTGGGCCATGAGACTGCAAAACGGAAGATATGTCCGCTGACACCAGGACCCTGGGTCAGGAAACGCTTCAGAGTCGGCAACCATTACTGATAACAGAAGAGAAGGTACTGCTGTTGTGGGTGTTCACCAGGAAGTGGCTCCTGCCTTTCCAGGTTTGCCGGTTGACTCTGCTGTGGAGTGGGAGAGGAACGTCCATGGACGGATTCACAATCCACCTCTTCACCGACAATCCCAGATCAACCAATCCAAAATGCAGCAGTGGTATTGGATAGGTCACAACACAACCGCAAAGCCCCTGACAGACTTTCCAATAGTGAAGACATTATTTATATTGTATTCCTGTCCTGATTGGGGTTTTAAATTTAAGGGGCAAGAAGTGTTACAGAGTGGTGCTCAGAAGGGAAGGGGGGAGAGGAGTAGAGCATTAGTCATTGGAGACTCCATAGTTAGGGGGATAGATAGGAGATTCTGTGGGAATGAGAGAGACTCGCGGTTGGTGTGTTGCCTCCCAGGTGCCAGGGTCTGTGATGTCTCAGATCGTGTTTTCGGGATCCTTAAGGGGGAGGGGGAGCAGCCCCAAGTCGTGGTCCACATAGGTACCAACGACATAGGTAGGAAAAGGGATAGGGATGTAAGGCAGGAATTCAGGGAGCGAGGGTGGAAACTTAGATCCAGGACAACAGAGTTATTATCTCTGGGTTGTTTCCTGTGCCACGTGCTAGTGAGACGAGGAATAGGGAGAGAGAGCAGTTGAACATGTGGTTGCAGGGATGGTGCAGGAGGGAGGGTTTTAGATTCCTGGATAACTGGGGCTCATTCTGGGGTAGGTGGGACCTCTACAAACGGGATGGTCAACACCTGGACCAGAGGGGTACTAATATCCTGGGGGGGAAATTTGCTGATCCTCTTCGGGACGGTTTAAACTAGTTCAGCAGGGGATTGGGAACCTGAATTGTAGCTCCAGTATACAGGAGGTTGAGAGTAGTGAGGTCATGAGTAAGGTTTCAAGGTTGCAGGAGTGTACCGGCAGGCAGGGAGGTGGTTTAAAGTGCGTCTACTTCAATGCCAGGAGCATCCGGAATAAGGTGGGTGAACTTGTGGCCTGGGTTGGTACCTGGGACTTCGATGTTGTGGCCATTTCAGAGACATGGATAGAGCAGGGAGAGGAATGGTTGTTGCAGGTTCCGGGGTTTCGATATTTCAGTAAGCTCAGGGAAGGTTGTAAGAGAGGGGGAGGGGTGGCATTGTTAGTCAAGGACAGTATTACGGTGGCAGAAAGGACGTTTGATGAGGACTCGTCTACTGAGGTAGTATGGGCTGAGTTAAGAAACAGGAAAGGAGAGGTCACCCTATTAGGGGTTTTCTATAGGCCTCCGAAAAGTTCCAGAGATATAGAGGAAAGGATTGCAAAGGTGATTCTGGATAGGAGCGAAAGTAACAGGGTAGTTGTTATGGGGGACTTTAACTTTCCAAATATTGACTGGAAACACTATAGATTGAGTACTTTAGATGGGTCCGTTTTTGTCCAATGTGTGCAGGAGGGTTTCCTGATGCAGTATGTAGATAGGCCCATGAGAGGCGAGGCCGTATTGGATTTGGTACTGGGTAATGAACCAGGACAGGTGTTAGATTTGGAGGTAGGTGAGCATTTTGGTGATAGTGACCACAATTCGATTACGTTTACTTTAGCGATGGAAAGGGATAGGTATATACCGCAGGGCAAGAGTTATAGCTGGGGGGAAAGGCAATTATGATGCGATGAGGCAAGACTTAGGATGCATCGCCTGGAGAGGAAAACTGCAGGGGATGGACACAATGGAAATGTGGAGCATATTCAAGGAACAGCTACTGCGTGTCCTTGATAAGTATGTACCTGTTAGGCAGGGAGGAAGTGGTCGAGCGAGGGAACCGTGTTTACTAAAGCAGTTGAAACACTTGTGAAGAGGAAGAAGGAGGCTTATGTGAAGATGAGACGTGATGGTTCAGTTAGGGCATTTGAGAGTTACAAGTTAGCTAGGAAGGCTCTAAAGAGAGAGCTAAGAAGAGCCAGGAGAGGACATGGGAAGTCTTTGGCAGGTAGGATCAAGGATAACCCTAAAGCTTTCTATAGATATGTCAGGAATAAAAGAATGACTAGGGTAAGGGTAGGGCCAGTCAAGGACAGCAGTGGGAAGTTGTGCATGGAGTCCGAGGAGATAGGAGAGGAATATTTTTCATCAGTATTCACACAGGAAAAAGACAATGTTGTCAAGGAGAATACTGAGATACAGGCTACTAGACTAGAAGGGCTTGAAGGAGGTGTTCATAAGGAGGAGGTGTTAGCAATTCTGGAAAGTGTTAAAATAGATAAGTCCCCTGGGCCGGATGGGATTTATCCTAGGATTCTCTGGGAAGCTAGGGAGGAGATTGCTGAGCCTTTGGCTTTGATCTTTAAGTCATCTTTGTCTACAGGAATAGTGCCAGAAGACTGGAGGATAGCAAATGTTGTCCCCTTGTTCAAGAAGGGGAGTAGAGACAACCCCGGTAACTATAGACCAGTGAGCCTTACTTCTGTTGTGGGCAAAGTCTTGGAAAAGTTTATAAGAGATAGGATGGATAATCATCTGGAAAGCAATAATTTGATTAGAGATAGTCAACACGGTTTTGTGAAAGGTAGGTCGTGCCTCACAAACCTCATTGAGTTCTTCGAGAAGGTGACCAAACAGGTGGATGAGGGTAAAGCAGTTGATGTAGTGTATATGGAGTTCAGTAAAGCATTTGATAAGGTTTCCCATGGTAGGCTATTGCAGAAAATACGGAGGCATGGGATTCAGGGTGATTTAGCAGTTTGGATCAGAAATTGGCTAGCTGAAAGAAGACAGAGGGCGGTGGTTGATGGGAAATGTTCAGACTGGAGTCCAGTTACTAGTGGTGTACCACAAGGATCTGTTTTGGGGCCACTGCTGTTTGTCATTTTTATTAATGACCTGGAGGAGGGCGTAGAAGGATGGGTGAGTAAATTTGCAGATGACACTAAAGTCGGTGGAGTTGTGGACAGTGCAGAAGGATGTTACAAGTTACAGAGGGACGTAGATAAACTGCAGAGCTGGGCTGACAGGTGGCAAATGTGGTTTAATACAGAAAAGTATGAGGTGATTCATTTTGGAAGGAATAACAGGAATACAGAGTACTGGGATGATGGGAAGATTCTTCGTAGTGTGAATGAGCAGAGAGATCTCGGTGTCCATGTACAAAGATCCCTGAAAGTGGCCACCCAGGTTGATAGGGTTGTTAAGAAGGCGTACGGTGTGTTAGCTTTTATTGGTAGAGGGATTGAGTTTCGGAGCCATGAGGTCATGTTGCAGCTGTACAAAGCTCTGGTGCGGCCGCATTTGGAGTATTGCGTGCAGTTCTGGTTGCCGCATTATAGGAAGGATGTGGAAGCATTGGAAAGGGTACAGAGGAGATTTACCAGGATGTTGTCTGGTATGGAGGGAAGATCTTATGAGGAAAGGCTGAGGGACTTAAGGCTGTTTTCATTAGATAGAAGTAGGTTAAGAGGTGACTTAATTGAGGCATACAAGATGACCAGAGGATTAGATAGGGTGGACAGCGAGAGCCTTCTCCCGCGGATGGAGGTGGCTAGCACGAGGGGACATAGCTTTAAACTGAGGCGAGATAGATATCGGACAGATGTCAGAGGTAGGTTCTTTACTCAGAGAGTAGTAAGGGCGTGGAATGCCCTGCCTGCAAAGGTAGTGGACTCGCCAACACTAAACGCATTTAAATGGTCATTGGATAGGCATATGGACGATAAGGGAATAGTGTAGATGGGCTTTAGAGGGGTTTCACAGGACGGCGCAACATCGAGGGCCGAAGGGCCTGTACTGCGCTGTAATGTTCTATGTTCTATGTTCTATGTTCCTATCAGCCTTTCTCCCTTCTGAGCTTGTGTGAGCTTGGGTAGAGGTTTCAGAGAATCCTGCAAATCCACATCAGTCCCAGTGCTCCTGGTTTCCTTTGTTACTACTGTTTTGTCAAACTTTATTTGTAATGTAAGGCGGGTTGGTTCGATGTGGACTGCACTCGATGCAGGGAAGCTAGAAACAGATGTCTAACACTGGAGAAGTTGCAACACTGTTTTATTCAACGATAGAACTGATAAACATATTCAGCTGTGGGTCGACACTATACTGAACTGACTGGTGACCTTGTAGCAGCCTGACCAGACTTACTAGCTACCACATGGTTGCAGTGGCTAGCTCGTAGACTTTGACCATCTCAGTAGCTGGGTCCAGAGAGAGCGGGAAACCTAGTGCCCTCTGGCTTTATAGTGGTAGTGTTCTGTCTGGTGATTAGCTGCTCTGTTCTGTGTGCTTACTGGTCATCATGTGTGTCAATCACTGCCTGTCTGCACCTCATTATATACATGAGTGGATATTATGACATCTCCCCCCTTTTGTTTCAATAAATAAATACTAAGGTGTGCTTGCGTATGTATATACATATGCCTGACTATATACAAAAGGTGTTTAAATGAACGTATATACATAGGAAGGTGTCGATAGTGCAGATACATGGCAAACAAAACGATATTTACAGAGTTCAAACTGATGAAGTCACAAATTGTACAAAAGTTCAGGTTACAGATTCAGTCTTTGTGGTGGGCGACGAATTCTTGTCGATCGCCGGAGAGGTGGATCAGGAGCCGCCTGCACGTGGATAGGTGGGATCGCTGCCATCACGGTGGTCGCAGGGGCCGGTAGGATTGCTGGTAGATCGGTGGCCTCGTGGCAGGGTACGTCCGGAGGAAGCATCGTAGGCGACAGGGCACTTCGGTCAGGTAGCAGCCGTGGAACTCTTCGCAGTGCCCGTCTGTTGCGCCGTAGCAGGGAGCCATCAGCCATGCGGACAAGGAAAGATCTTGGGGCCACTTGTTTGATCACCACAGCTGTGGCTGACCAGCCGCCCTCAGGCAACTGGACGCGAACATGATTGGCTGGAGCCAGCTCGGGTAGATCCGTGGCATGAGCATCGTATGCTGATTTCTGTTGGGCCCGAGACTGCTGCATTTTCTGTAAGACCGTGAGGTGGTCAAGGTCTGGAACATGGATGGCTGCAACTGTGGTCCTCAGAGTGTGATTCATGAGCATCTGCGCTGGAGACAACCCAGTGGACAGTGGGTTGCTCTGTATGCCAGCATTGCCAGGTTGAAGTCGGAGCCTGAGTCTGCAGCTTTGCACAGCAACCGCTTGACAATATGGACCCCTTTCTCGGCCTTCCCATTTACCTGTGGGTAGTGGGGGCTGGAGGTGACATGATGAAAGTTGTATAGCCGGGCAAAATCAGACCATTACTGGCTGTAAAAGCAAGGACCATTGTCGCTCATTACCGTGAGCGGTATCCCGTGCCTGGCGAACGTTTCTTTGCCGGCTTTAATCACCGCCTTCGACGTGAGGTCGGACAGTTTCACCACTTCTGGGTAACTGGAGAAGTAGTCGACCAGGAGGACATAGTCACGCCCCTTGGCGTGGGAAAGGTCGATATCGACTTTGGACCATGGGGAGGTCACGATCTCGTGCTGCTGCAGCGTTTCTTTGGGCTGTGCTGGTTGAAGCTTTTGACAAGTTGGGCAGTTGAGGACCGTGTCGGCAATGTCCTGGCTGATGCCCGGCCAATAGACCACCTCCCCAGCTCTGCGTCGGCATTTCACGTCCCCCAGGTGACCCTCATGGAGTTGGCCCAGCACCATAGCCCACATGCTCTGAGGAATTACGATCCTGTTGAGTTTCAGAAGGATTCCCTCCACCACCGTCAGGTCGTCTTTTACGTTATAGAACTGGGGACATTGTCCCTTCTGCCAGCCATGGGTAAGGTGCTGCATCACACGCTGCAGCAGAGGATCCTTGGCCGTCTCCTCACGAATTTGCACCACCCGTTCGTCAGAGGCCGGAGGGTTAGTGGCACACTGCACTTGCACTTCTATGTGGCAGATGAAGTCACTTTGTTCACACGGTGTGGTAATGGACCTGGATAGGGCATCTGCAACGAACGGGGGCGGGATTCTCCCACCCCACCGCCGGGTGGGAGAATCGCCCGGAGCCGGCGTCAATCATCCCGCCGTGTCCCACATTCTCCGCTCCCCGAGATTCGGCGGGGGTGGGAATCGCACCGCACCGGTCGGCGGGCCCCCCGTGGCGATTCTCCGGCCCGCGATGGGCCGAAGTCCCGCCGCTGACAGGCATCTCCCGCCGGCATGGATTAAACCACCTACCTGACCGGCGGGACTGGCGGCGTGGGCGGGCGCCGGGGTCCTGGGGGGGGGGGGGGGGGGCGCAGGGCGATCTGACCCCGGGGGGTGCTCCCACGGTGGCCTGGCCCGCGATCGGGGCCCACCGATCGGCGGGCGGGCCTGTGCCGTGGGGGCAGTCTTTTTCTTCCGCCTTTGCCATGGCCTTCACCATGGTGGAGGTGGAAGAGACCCCCTCCCCAGCGCATGCGCGGACATACGCCGGCTGGCGAAGTCCTTTCGTCCCCGGCTGGCGTGACGCCAAAGGCCGTTTACATCAGCCGGCGGAGCGGGAGCCACTCCGGCGCGGGCCTAGCCCCTCAATATGAGGGCTTGGCCCCTAAAGGTACAGACACTTCCACACCTTTGGGGCGGCCCGACGCCGGAGTGGTTCACGCCACTCCAACACGCCGGGACCCCCTGCCCCGCCGGGTAGGGGAGAATCCCGGCCCAGCTCTTTACCTGGCGTGTAGACAAGATCGAAGTCATAGCCGCGTAGCTTAAGAAGAATTTGCTGTAACCGAGGTGTCTGGATTATGTGGACTAGAGGCCTTTGGTCCGTTTCTACCGTGAATTTTGGCAGGCGGTCAACATAGTCATGAAACTTGCCTATCCCTGTCAGGAGGCCCAGACATTCCTTCTCAATCTGAGCGTACCGTTGCTCAGTGGGTGTCATGGCCCTGGAGGCATACGCCATTGGAGCCCAGGACGAGGAATCATCCCGCTGAAGGAGCACCGCCCCAATGCCGTCCTGGCTTGCATCAGTTGATATCTTGGTTTCCTTGGTTGGGTTGAATAACGCTAGAATCGGGGCTGTGGTGAGCTTTGCTTTCAGCTCACGCCATTCCGCTTCATGCGTGGGCAGCCACTGGAATTCCGTCGACTTCTTGACGAGATGGCGGAGGGCCGTGGTGTGGGATGTCATATTGGGAATTAATTTCCCGAGGAAGCTGACCATCCCGAGAAAGCGGAGGACTGCCTTCTTGTCCTCCGGGGTCTTCATGGCGTTGATCGCCAAGACCTTGTCGGCGTCTGGCCGCCCGCCTTGCTGCGAGATGTGGTCACCTAGAAACTTAATATCTGATTGACCAAATGAGCACTTGGCCCTGTTGAGCTGGAGACCATGTTCATGGATTCTCTGGATTACCTGATTGAGGCGAGTGATGTGTTCCTGGGGAGTCGTGGACCAGATAATGACGTTGTCAACGTACACTCGCACCCCCTCGATGCCCTCCATCATCTGCTCCATGATGTGGTGAAATACCTCTGAGGCAGATATGATGCCAAAAGGCATGCGGTTGTAGCAATAGTGACTGAACAGGGTTTTGAATGTGCACAGCTTGCGACTGGACACGTCCAGCTGTATTTGCCAAATACCCTTGGAGGCGTCCAGCTTAGTGAAGAATTTGGCATGAGCCATCTCACTGGTCAGCTCTTCATGTTTTGATATTGGGTAATGCTCCCGCATGATGTTGCGGTTTAGATCCTTGGGGTCGATGCAGATCCGAAGCTCCCCTGACGGCTTCTTTACGCAGACCATGGAGCTGACCCAGTCTGTGGGCTCTGTGACCTTCGATATGATGCTCTGGTCCTGTAATTGCTTCTTCAGATGATCCTTGAGGGGTGCCGGCACCCGGCGTGGTGCATGAATTATAGGGGTGGCGTTCGGCTTGAGCAGGATTTTATATCGGTACGGGAGCATGCCCATTGCATCGAATACGCTGTGGTACTGCGTGATGATGTCATCTATGCCGGCTTGCAAGTTTCCATCGGGCGAGACCGTCGCCGGTGATGTTGATGACATGGTGTGGACTCACTGAACCAGGTTCAGGAGTTGCAGGCTTGAGCACCGAGCAGGGAGGCCCTGTCAGTCCCGACGATTTCAAGCCGCAGCGTCACCTTGATTGCCTTATTGCTAGTTGACACGAGCCACTGGCAGCTATGGCATTGCCATTGTAGTCAAGGAGCTGGCAGGCCGGTGGAAGAATGCTTGGTCTGACGCGGATGGTGTCGAGGTCATATTTTGAGATGAGGTTCGCCAATGCGCCGGTGTCCAGTTTGAACCGGATACGAGCCTTGTTAACTGTGAGGACAGCACACCACTCATCATCGGGATCCACACTGAGGATCGAGAGGCGTTTCGCCGTTGTGGTGGAAGGCAGCGCATGTGTCGTTATGATGTCCACCCGGGATGGGGACTTGAGGCACTCAGCATCAGGGTGTGTTGGGCTGTCGGGATCGGAATCGGCATGCCTTGTTGTATTGAGCGGACATTTCTGCGCCGCAGGTGGGATCGCTGCCTGCTGAGCGGTGGAGCAGATCGACAAAGGGCTGCGTCATGGCCATGGTTGCCACACTGTAGACACCAGCGTCCTTTTGCCGGACATTGCCACTTTAAGTGGGCGGAGCCACAATTCGGACAGGTCATGTCGCCGACGTCAGCGTGTTTTGTGCGCCATCGCGCATGCGCAGTGCGGTCGATCGACGTACTCACCTGCGCATAGAACATAGAACATTGCAGCGCAGTACAGGCCCTTCGGCCCTCGATGTTGCGCCGACCTGTGAAACCCCTCTAAAGCCCATCCACACTATTCCCTTATCGTCCATATGTCTATCCAATGACCATTTGAATGCGTTTAGTGTTGGCGAGTCCACTACTGTTGCAGGCAGGGCATTCCACACCCTTACTACTCTCTGAGTAAAGAACCTACCTCTGACATCTGTCCGATATCTATCTCCCCACAATTTAAAGCTATGTCCCTTCGTGCTGGACATCACCATCCGAGGAAAAAGGCTCTCAATGTCCACCCTATCTAATCCTCTGATCATCTTGTATGCCTCAGTTAAGCCACCTCTTAACCTTCTTCTCTCTAACGAAAACAGCCTTAAGTCCCTCAGCCTTCCCTCATAAGATCTTCCCTCCATACAAGGCAACATTCTGGTAAATCTCCTCTGCACCCTTTCCAATGCTTCCACATCCTTCCTATAATGCGGCGACCAGAATTGCACGCAGTGCTCCAAAGTGGCCGCACCAGAGTTTTGTACAACTGCAACATGAGCTCATGGCTCCGAAACTCAATTCCTCTACCAATAAAAGCTAACACACCGTACGCCTTCTTAACAACCCTATCAACCTGGGTGGCAACTTTCAGGGATCTATGTACATGGACACCGAGATCTCTCTGCTCATCCACACTACCAAGAATCTTACCATTAGCCCAGTACTCTGTCTTCCTGTTATTCCTTCCAAAATGAATCACCTCACACTTTTCTGCATTGAACTCCATTTGCCACCTGTCAGCACAGCTCTGCAGCTTATCTTTGTCCCTCTGTAACTTGTAACATCCTTCTGCACTGTCCACAACTCCACCGACTTTGTCATCCGCAAATTTACTCACCCATCCTTCTACACCCTCCTCCCTCATTTATAAAAATGACAAACAGCAGTGGCCCCAAAACAGATCCTTGTGGTACTAGTAACTGGACTCCAGGCTGAACATTTCCCATCAACCACCACCCTTTGTCTTCTTCCAGCTAGCCAATTTCTGATCCAAACTGCTAAATCACCCTGAATCCCATGCCTCCGTATTTTCTGCAATAGCCTACCGTGGGGAACCTCATCAAACGC
This sequence comes from Scyliorhinus canicula, assembly GCF_902713615.1. Lineage (NCBI taxonomy): Eukaryota > Metazoa > Chordata > Chondrichthyes > Carcharhiniformes > Scyliorhinidae > Scyliorhinus > Scyliorhinus canicula. Next base: position 487,151 of record NC_052149.1, read on the forward strand.
TTTACTGAAATCCATATACACCACATCAACTGCTTTACCCTCATCCACCTGTTTGGTCACCTTCTCAAAGAACTCGATAAGGTTTGTGAGGCATGACCTACCCTTCACAAAACCGTGTTGACTATCTCTAATCAAATTATTGCTTTCCAGATGATTATCCATCCAATCTCTTATAAACTTTTCCAAGACTTTGCCCACAACAGAAGTAAGGCTCACTGGTCTATAGTTACCGGGGTTCTCTCTATTCCCCTTCTTGAACAAGGGGACAACATTTGCTATCCTCCAGTCCTCTGGCACTATTCCTGTAGACAATGATGACATAAAGATCAAAGCCAAAGGCTCAGCAATCTCCTCCCTAGCTTCCCAGAGAATCCTAGGATAAATCCCATCCGGCCCAGAGGACTTATTTATTTTCACACTTTCCAGAATTGCTAACACCTCCTCCTTATGAATCTCAAGCCCTTCTAGTCTAGTAGCCTGAATCTCAGTATTCTCCTCGACAACATTGTCTTTTTCCTGTGTGAATATTGATGAAAAATATTCATTTAGCACCTCTCCTATCTCCTCGGACTCCATGCACAACTTCCCACTACTGTCCTTGACTGGCCCTACTCTTACCCTAGTCATTCTTTTATTCCTGACATATCTATAGAAAGCTTTAGGGTTATCCTTGATCCTACCTGCCAAAGACTTCTCATGTCCCTTCCTGGCTCTTCGTAGCTCTCTCTTTAGGTCCTTCCTAGCTAACTTGTAACTCTCAAGGGACCCAACTGAACCATCACATCTCATCTTCACATAAGCCTCCTTCTTCCTCTTGACAAGTGTTTCAACTGCTTTAGTAAACCATGGTTCCCTCACTCGACCACTTCCTCCCTGCCTAACAGGTACATACTTATCAAGGACATGCAGTAGCTGTTCCTTGAACATGCTCCACATTTCCATTGTGTCCATCTCCTGCAGTTTTCCTCTCCAGGCGATGCATCCTAAGTCTTGCCTCATCGCATCATAATTGCCTTTCCCCCAGCAATAACTCTTGCCCTGCGGTTTATACCTATCCCTTTCCATCGCTAAAGTAAACGTAATCGAATTGTGGTCACTATCACCAAAATGCTCACCTACCTCCAAATCTAACACCTGTCCTGGTTCATTACCCAGTACCAAATCCAATACGGCCTCGCCTCTTGTTGGTCTATCTACATACTGCATCAGGAAACCCTCCTGCACACATTGGACAAAAACGGACCCAACTAAAGTACTCGAACTATAGCGTTTCCAGTCAATATTTGGAAAGTTAAAGTCCCCCATAACAACTACCCTGTTATTTTCGCTCCTATCCAGAATCATATTTGCAATCCTGTCCTCTACATCTCTGGAACTTTTCGGAGGCCTATAGAAAAGCCCTAACAGGGTGACCTCTCCTTTCCTGTTTCTAAACTCAGCCCATACTACCTCAGTAGATGAGTCCTTATCAAACTTCCTGTCTGCCACCGTAATACTGTCCTTGACTAACAATGCCACCCCTCCCCCTCTCTTACCACCTTCCCTGAGCTTACTGAAATATCTAAACCCCGGCACCTGCAACAACCATTCCTGTCCCTGCTCTATCCATGTCTCCGAAATGGCCACAACATCGAAGTCCCAGGTACCAACCCATGCCGCAAGTTCACCCACCTTATTCCGGATGCTCCTGGCATTGAGAAGACACACTTTAAACCAACTTCCTTGCTGCCGGTACACTCCTGCAACTTTGAAACCTTACTCATGACCTCATGACTCTCAACCTCCTGTATACTGGAGCTACAATTCGAGTTGTCGGGTTGTCGGTCTCGTCATCTACTCGGTGGTGGCGCGCATGTGCAGGGACCAGGGAAAAGCGCGCAAAATGGCCACTCTCCCCAATGCTCAGGCCCTGCATCTGTGTGATGGCCTGCGCCCGATCCGCCTCATGGGAGGCCAGCTTTGCAGTCTCTGTCACCCTGATGTAGGAGTAACGTTTCTTAGCATGCTCATGGACAAAGCACGTCTCGATAGCGACAGAGAGGGTCAACTGTTTGACTTTCAGGAGCTGCTGCCGAAGGGAGTGGACCCCGAAAACGATCTGATCCTGGATCATGGAATCAGCCGTCGAGTCATAGTTACATGACTGCGCTAGGATGCGGAGATGGGTCAAGAAAGACTGAAAAGGTTCATCCTTACCCTGAAGCCTCGGCTGGAAAACGTACCGTTCAAAGCTCTCATTCACCTCAATGTCTCAGTGGCTGTCGAACTTCAGCAGGACTGTTTTGAATTTTGTTTTGTCTTCACCTTCAGCGAACGTAAAGGAGATGTAGATGTGGATGGCGTGGTCCCACGCGGTGGAGAGGAATAGCGCGATCTTCCTGGCATCCGATGCGGCCTTGAGGTCGGCGGCCTCGATGTATAAGAGGAACTTGTGCTTGAAGATCTTCCAATTGGCGCCGAGGTTGCCGGAGATGCGGAGCTGCGGAGGAGGCTGGATGTTTTCCATTTCACCGGATGGCTGCTTGCTGGTCAATGTTGATTCACTCGAGGTAGGTCCGTCAAGCTCAGTAACACTCTGGTACCATGGTGTGTTAGGCAGGTTGGTTCAATGTGGACTGCACTCGATGCAGTGAAGCTAGAAACAGATGTCTAACACTGGAGAAGATCCAACACGGTTTTATTCAACGACATAACTAATATACATATTCAGCTGTGGGTCGCCACTACACTGATCTGACTGGTGACCTTGTAGTAGCCTGACCAGCCTTACTAGCTACCGCATGGTGTTGGCACTGGCTAGCTCACGGACTCTGACTGTCTCAGTAGCTGGGTCCCGAGAGAGCGGGAAACCTAGTGCCCTCTGGCTTTATAGTGGTCGTGTCCTAGTGACCACTGGTGATTGGCTGCACTGTGCTGTATGCTTACTGATCATCCTGTGTGTCAATCACTGCCTGTCTGCACCTCATTATATACATGAGTGGATATTATGATAATTTGTACAAAAAAGTCCTTATTTTGACAACGTATTCAACCACCTTGTTTGTGGACTCAAGTTACCACAAACATGAAAATGTTATCATTGCTCAAAAGGGAATGAGAATTTGAGAACAAAAATTATAAAAAGATAAGGGGATTGACAAACAAATGGGATTAAGCAGACTGGTTCTAGCTGGCTTGATGGGCAGAGTGGCCATCAATCCTGGGATTTCCAAGGTTATGAAATGCCACAGAGACTCCATGGCGCAGTGGATTCTACATTGAAGTTCGAGTTGATTTTCAGACATTCAAAGGTTCCGGGTTTGTGTCCTGGCAGGGTCATTAATTTTGAGGTGCAGCACAGTGGTTAGCACTGCTGCCTCACAGAGCCAGAGATCCGGGATCAATTCCGGCCTTGGGGGTCACTGTCTGTGCGGAGTTTGCACTTTCTCCCCGTGTCTGAGTGGATTTCCTCCGAGTTCCCCGCTTTCCTCCCACAGTCCAAATGTGTGCCGGTCAGGTGGATTGGCCGTGATCAATGTGCAGGTCACGGGGAAGGGTGGGGGATTGGGCCGATGTGGAGTGCTCTTTCCGAGCATCAGTGCAGACTGGCCGGGAGGGGTGCGGGATTGGGCCAATGTGGAGTGCTCTTTCCGAGCGTCAGTGCAGACTGGCTGGGAGGGGTGCGGGATTGGGCCGATGTGGAGTGCTCTTTCCGAGCGTCAGTGCAGACTGGCTGGGAGGGGTGGGGGATTGGGCCAATGTGGAGTGCTCTTTCCGAGCATCAATGCAGACTGGCCGGGAGGGGTGCGGGATTGGGCCAATGTGGAGTGCTCTTTCCGAGCATCAATGCAGACTGGCCGGGAGGGGTGCGGGATTGGGCCAATGTGGAGTGCTCTTTCAGAGCGTCAGTGCAGACTGGCTGGGAGGGGTGGGGGATTGGGCCGATGTGGAGTGCTCTTTCAGAGTGTCAATGCAGACTCGCCGGGAGGGGTGGGGGATTGGGCCGATGTGGAGTGCTCTTTCCGAGCGTCAGTGCAGACTGGCTGGGAGGGGTGGGGGATTGGGCCGATGTGGAGTGCTCTTTCCGAGCATCAATGCAGACTGGCCGGGAGGGGTGCGGGATTGGGCCAATGTGGAGTGCTCTTTCCGAGCGTCAGTGCAGACTCGCCGGGAAGGGTGGGGGATTGGGCCGATGTGGAGTGCTCTTTCCGAGCGTCAGTGCAGACTCGCCGGGAAGGGTGGGGGATTGGGCCGATGTGGAGTGCTCTTTCCGAGCGTCAGTGCAGACTCGCCGGGAAGGGTGGGGGATTGGGCCGATGTGGAGTGCTCTTTCCGAGCGTCAGTGCAGACTCGCCGGGAAGGGTGGGGGATTGGGCCGATGTGGAGTGCTCTTTCCGAGCATCAATGCAGACTGGCTGGGAGGGGTGGGGGATTGGGCCGATGTGGAGTGCTCTTTCCGAGCATCAGTGCAGACTGGCCGGGAGGGGTGCGGGATTGGGCCGATGTGGAGTGCTCTTTCCGAGCGTCAGTGCAGACTCGCCGGGAAGGGTGGGGGATTGGGCCGATGTGGAGTGCTCTTTCCGAGCGTCAGTGCAGACTGGCTGGGAGGGGTGGGGGATTGGGCCGATGTGGAGTGCTCTTTCCGAGCGTCAGTGCAGACTCGCCGGGAAGGGTGGGGGATTGGGCCGATGTGGAGTGCTCTTTCCGAGCATCAATGCAGACTGGCCGGGAGGGGTGCGGGATTGGGCCAATGTGGAGTGCTCTTTCCGAGCGTCAGTGCAGACTGGCTGGGAGGGGTGGGGGATTGGGCCGATGTGGAGTGCTCTTTCCGAGCGTCAGTGCAGACTCGCCGGGAAGGGTGGGGGATTGGGCCGATGTGGAGTGCTCTTTCAGAGTGTCAATGCAGACTCGCCGGGAAGGGTGGGGGATTGGGCCGATGTGGAGTGCTCTTTCAGAGCGTCAGTGCAGACTGGCTGGGAGGGGTGCGGGATTGGGCCGATGTGGAGTGCTCTTTCCGAGCGTCAGTGCAGACTCGCCGGGAAGGGTGGGGGATTGGGCCGATGTGGAGTGCTCTTTCCGAGCGTCAGTGCAGACTCGCCGGGAAGGGTGGGGGATTGGGCCGATGTGGAGTGCTCTTTCCGAGCGTCAGTGCAGACTCGCCGGGAAGGGTGGGGGATTGGGCCGATGTGGAGTGCTCTTTCCGAGCGTCAGTGCAGACTCGCCGGGAAGGGTGGGGGATTGGGCCGATGTGGAGTGCTCTTTCCGAGCGTCAGTGCAGACTCGCCGGGAAGGGTGGGGGATTGGGCCGATGTGGAGTGCTCTTTCCGAGCGTCAGTGCAGACTGGCTGGGAGGGGTGGGGGATTGGGCTGATGTGGAGTGCTCTTTCCGAGCGTCAGTGCAGACTGGCTGGGAGGGGTGGGGGATTGGGCTGATGTGGAGTGCTCTTTCCGAGCGTCAGTGCAGACTCGCCGGGAAGGGTGCGGGATTGGGCCGATGTGGAGTGCTCTTTCAGAGCGTCAGTGCAGACTGGCTGGGCTGAATAGTCTCCTCCGTGATGCAGTGATTCTGTGCTGTACGGCTACATTCAGCATTCAAGTTAGGGTCAGTTACTTTTTCTCAGCAATTCAAGTTGCAACATTATTCCAAATATTATAAACTCACAGAGTTTCTTCATGCAGTCGTGCAGTCTGCTCTCCAGGTTAAGGACTCTCTGCTGTAGCTCATCATAGTCATAAGCTCCGATTTCCTCCTGAATCTCAGTCAGCACTGCAGACAGATTCCTCACCTCATCTTTGAACTGAATGATCAGTTTGCTGTCCGTTTTATATTGTTCCAGGACAGGGATCAGTGGGAGTAATTCTTCCATCTTTTCTTTCAGCTCCTAAAAAGTTCGACAAGTCAAAATCCAAGATTCACCTTTTATTTTTCACTCAGGGGAAATAGAGAACAAAAATAAGAGAACAACATCACCCTGTCTGCTCAAACACAGGGGTTTGAAGTGTATTTGTTTCAATGCCAGAAGTATAGCAGGTAAGGCTGATGAACTTCAAGCACTTATTAGTACTTGGCTATCACAGAAACATGGCTAAAGGAGGGGCAGGATTGGCAGCTGAACGTTGAAGGATATAGATGCTTCAGGATAGATAGAAGGGGATATAAAAGGGTTGGGGGAGTAGCATTACTGGTTAAGGAGAATATTATAGCCGTACTGCAGGAGGACACCTTGGAGGGCTCATACAATGAGGCATTCTGGGTAGAGCTCAGGAACAGGAAGGGGGCAATCACAATGTTGGGGTTTATTACAGGCCCCCCAACTGCCAGCGAGAGATGGAGGAGCAGATAGGTAGAGAGATTCTGGATAGGTGCAAAAGTAACAGGGTTGTTGTGGTCGGGGATTTTAACTTCCCCAATATTGACTGGGACTCACTGAGTGTTGGGGGTTTGGATGGGGCAGAGTTTGTAAGGTGTATCCAGGAAGGCTTATTGATGCAATATGTAGATAGTCCAACTCGGGAAGGGCCAGTACTGGACCTGGTATTGGGGAATGAGCCTGGACAGGTGGTTGAGGTTTCAGTAGGGGAAGATTTTGGGAGTGGTGACCACAATTCTGCAAGTTTTAGGGTACATTTGGACAGGGATGAGGGTAACCCTCGCGTTAAGGGGCTAAACTGGGGAAAGGCAAATTCCGATAACATTAGACAGGATTTGAAGAATTTGGATTGGGTGTGGCTGTTGGATTGGAAATCAACATCGGACATGTGGGAGTCTTTCAAGCGACAGTTGATTAGGGTTCAGGAAAGTCATGTTCCTGAGAGAACGAAGGATAAGTATGGGAAGTTTAGGGAGATTATCATAATGAGGGATATTGTAAACCTCGTCAAAAAGAAAAAGGAGGCGTTTGTATGGTCTAGAAGGGTGGGAACAGTCAAAACCCTTGAGAAGTATAAAGAAAGTAGGAAGGTACTGAAGTGGGAAATTAGGAGGGCTGGGAGGGGTCATGAAAAGTCCTTGGCAAGTAGGATTAAGGTGAATCCCAAAGTCTTTTATTCATATATAAGGAGCAAGGGGGTAACTAGAGAAAGGATTGGCCCACTCAAGGAAAAAGGAGGAAAGTTATGCCTGGAGTCAGAGAAAATGGGTGAGATTCTTAACGAGTACTTTGCATCGGTATTCACCAAGGAGAGGGACAAGACGGATGTTGAGGTTAGGGATGGATGTTTAAATACTCTAGGTCAAGTCGGCATAAGGAGGGAGGATGTGTTGGGTATTCTAAAAGGCATTAAGGTGGACAAGTCCCCAGGTCCGGATGGGATCTATCCCAGGTTACTGAGGGAAGTGAGAGAGGAAATAGCTGGGGCCTTAACAGATATTTTTGCAGCATCCTTGAACACGGGTGAGGTACCTGAGGACTGGAGAATTGCTAATGTTGTCCCCTTGTTTCAGAAGGGTAGCAAGGATAATCCAGGGAATTATAGACTGGTGAGCCTGACGTCAGTGGTAGGGAAGCTGCTGGAGAAGATACTGAGGGATAGGATCTATTCCCATTTGGAAGAAAATGGGCTTATCAGTGATAGGCAGCATGGTTTTGTGCAGGAAGGTCATGTCTCACCAACTTAATAGAATTCTTTGAGGAAGTGCCAAAGTTGATTGATGAGGGAAGGGATTTGATAAGGTTCCTCATGGTAGGTTGATGGAGAAAGTGAAGTCTCATGGGGTCCAGGGTGTACTAGCTAGATGGATAAAGAACTGGCTGGGCAACAGGAGACAGAGAGTAGTAGTGGAAGGGAGTTTCTCAAAATGGAGAACTGTAACTAGTGGTGTTCCACAGGGATCCGTGCTGGGACCACTGTTGTTTGTGATATACATAAATGATCTGAAGGAAGGTATAGGTGGTCTGATTAGCAAGTTTGCAGATGACACTAAGATTGGTGGAGCAGCAGATAGCGAGGAGGACTGTCAGAGAATATAGCAAAATATAGATAGATTGGAGAGTTGGGCAGAGAAATGGCAGATGGAGTTCAATCCAGGCAAATGCGAGGTGATGCGTTTTTGAAGATCCAATTCAAGAGCGAACTATACGGTCTAAAAGCCCTGGGGAAAATTGATGTGCAGAGAGATCTGGGTGTTCAGGTCCATTGTACCCTGAAGGTGGCAACGCAGGTCGATAGAGTGGTCAAGAAGGCATACAGCATGCTTGCCTTCATCGGACGGGGTATTGAGTACAAGAGTCGGCAGGTCATGTTACAGTTGTATAGGACTTTGGTTAGGCCACATTTGGAATACTGCGTGCAGTTCTGGTCGCCACATTACCAGAAGGATGTGGATGCTTTAGAGAGGGTGCAGAGGAGGTTCAGCAGGATGTTGCCTGGTATGGAGGGTGCTAGCTATGAAGAAAGGTTGAGTAGACTAGGATTGTTTTCATTAGAAAGACGGAGGTTATGGGGGGACCTCAATGAGGTCTACAAAATCGTGAGAGGTATGTACAGAATGGATAGCAACAAGCTTTTTTTGTGGAAGTTGATTCTTGGGTAGGGTGTGTGGACTGTCTGGGTCATGGTCACATTGAAAAGGAGGCAGTATTGGATCTTTTAAAAGATATTAACGTAGATAAATCTTCTGGGCCGGATGGGATTTACCCCAGAATACTGAGGGAAGCAAGGGAGGAAATTGCTGAAGCCTTGACTGACATCTTTGTATCCTCATTGGCTACAGGTGAGATCCCAGAGGACTGGAGAATAGATAATGTGGAACCGTTGTTTAAGAAAGGTAGCTGGGATAATGCAGGAAACTATAGGCCGGTGAGCCTCACGTCGGTAGTAGGTAAATTGTTGGAGAGAATTCTCAGGGACAGGATTTATATCCGTTTGGAAACAAATGGCCTCATTAGTGATAGACAGCATGGTTTTGTGAAGGGGAGGTCGTCCCTCACTAACTTGATCGAGTTTCTTGAGGAGTTGACAAAGATGATTGATGAGGGGAGGGTGATGGACGTTGTTTACATGGGCTTCAGTAAAGCCTTTGAGAAGGTGCCTCATGGCAGACTGGTACAAATGGTGAAGTCACACGGGATCAGAGGTGAGGTAGTAAGGTGGATACAGAACTGGCTTGGTCACAGATGGTAGAGGGTAGCAGTAGGAGGGTGTTTTTCTGAATGGAGGGTTGTGACTAATGGTGTTCCACAGGGATTGGTGCTGGGGCCTCTGCTGTTTGCAGTATACATAAACAATTTGGAGGAAAATGTGGCCGGTCTGATTAGTAAGTTTGCGGATGACACCAAGGTTGGTGGAGTGGCCGATAGTGTTGAGGATTGTCAGAAGATACAGCAGGACATAGATAGGTTGGAGACTTGGGCAGAGAAATGGCAAATGGCGTTTAATCTAGAAAAATGTGAGGTAATGCATTTTGGTAGGTCTAACATCGAGGGGAAATATACCGTAAATGGCAAAACTCTTAGGAACATAGAAAGTCAGAGAGATCTGGGCGTGCAGGTCCACAGATCTTTGAAGGTGGCAACACAAGTGGACAAGGTAGTGAAGAAAGCATACGGAATGCTTGCCTTCATTGGACGGAGCATCGAGTATAAAAACTGTCATGTTGCAGTTGTATAGAACCTTGGTAAGGCTGCACTGGGAATATTGCGCACAATTCTGGTCGCCATACTACCAGAAGGATGTGGAGGCTTTGGAGAGGATGCAGAGGGGGTTTACCAGGATGTTGCCTGGTCTGGAGGGTGTTAGCTATGCGGAGAGGCTGAATAGATTTGGACTGTTTTCATTAGAAAGACGGAGGTTGAGGGGTGACCTGATAGAGGTCTACACGATTATGAGAGGCAAGGATAGAGTGGATGGGCAGGCACTCTTTCCCAGGGTGGAGGGATCAGTCACCAGGGGGCAGAGGTTTAAGGTCCGTGGGGAAAAGTTTAGAGGAGATGTGGGAGGCAGGTTTTTTTACACAGAGGGTGGTGAGTGTCTGGAATGCGTTGCCAGGGGAGGTTGTGGAAGCCGATACATTAACGGCGTTCAAAAGGCATCTTGACAAACACATGGATAGGATGGGTATAGAGGGAGACGGCACAAGGAAGTGCTGAGGGTTTTGGCAAAGGTTGGTATCATGACCGGTACAGGCTTGGTGGGCCGAAGGGCCTGATTCTGTGCTGTATTGTTCTTTGTTCTTCTTTGTTCACTGATAGTAAAATATTGAGTCCTACCTGGAAATGTTTTGTGAGGAGTGTCTTCCGGTCATCTTCAATTTGTCGAAATTTCCCCTTCAGCCCCTTCATTTGTGTTTCCATTTTTAACACATACTGAAAGTCCCTCTGTGTCCTCAGGTTCAGGACCTCAATAGATTGGGACATGTTCTGCACCTTTGGCCAAACAATAAACAAGGAGAATCTCACCACAACACAAACTTTAAAAAGAGGGTGGATGCCAAAGCTCCCACCACACTTTTGCAAAAATGCACTAGAGTTTTTCCCAGTGTCTGACCAATCTGACTGAACATTTAGAAAGACAAAGCCCAATCCACCATTGTCAGTGTTGGTTTATGAAGGCTAAGTTATTCTTGACAAACCCGCTTGGGTTCTTTGAGGATGTAACCAGCAAGGTGGATAATGGGGAACCTGTGGATGTGGTGTATTTAGACTTCCAGAAGGCATTTGTCAAGGTGCTGCATAAAAGACTGACCCAGAAGGTGAGATCGCAGGGGATTGGGGGAGAGTACTAAATTGGATTGAGGATTGGTTGACTGACAGCGAGTAGAGGGTCAGGTTAAATCATAGAATTTACAGTGCAGAAGGAGGCCATTCGGCCCATCGAGTCTGCACTGGCTCTTGGAAAGCGCACCCTCCCCAAGCCCACACCTCCACCCTATCCCCATAACCCAGTAACCTCACCCAACACTAAGGGCAATTTTGGACACTAAGGACAATTTATTATGGCTAATTCACCTAACCCGCACAGTTTAGGACTATGGGAGGAAACTGGAGCACCCGGAAGAAACCCACGCAGACACGGGGAGAACGTGCAGACTCCGCACAGTGACCCAAGCCTAGAATCAAACCTGGGACCCTGGAGTTGTGAAGCAACTGTGCTAACCACTATGCTACCGTGCTGCCCACGGTCCTTCTCTGGCTGGTGAACTGTAACTAGCGGGGAACCGCAGGGGTCAGTCCTCGGACCTCAACTGTTTACAATCTGTATAAATGATCTGTAAGGGGGACAGAGTATAACACAGCAAAATTTGCGGATGATACTAAAGTAGGTGGGAAAGCAGACAGTGAAGAGGAGCGTGCTGGTTGGCTGAGTGAAAGTGCTTTCGGAGTTGGGTGGAAACAGGGAGTTAGGTGGAACTGGGAGAAGAGGCAACAAGGGAGAGAGAGCTGATTGGTAAGTAGTGGGTAAGGTTGATAAATCTTTACAACTTCTATCACTTTTATGGTTTGAAAATCTGTTGTGTGTTCATAATCTGCAAGGGCTATAATTGGTAGTTACGAGGATAAAATGAAATTAAATGAAAATCGCTTATTGTCACGAGTAGGCTTCAAATGAAGTTACTGTGAAAAGCCCCTAGTCGCCACATTCCAGCGCCTGTTCGGAGAGCCTGGTACGGGAATTGAACCGTGCTGCTGGCCTGCTTGGTCTGCTTCCAAAGCCAGCGATTTAGCCCTGTGCCAAACCAGCCCCAAGGAGAAGGAAAGAAGGGCCCGAGAGAAATGGATATGATCTGATAGTAAGCATTTTCCAAAGGTTTAATTTCAGGGTACGTCATGGCAGCAGATCGGAAAGCTTTGGTTTGCTCCTCTTACTCTATGTGGGAGATTGGGAATATTTCCAGTGCCCAGGGCCAGCATGTGTGCAGGGAGTGCTCCAGGTTTCGAAGCTGGAGCGGCGGCTCGGGACACTGCAGCATCAGTGAGTAGGGGTGTGTTGTGGATAGCACGTATAGAGAGGTGGTCACACCGCAGGCTCAGACTCTGCAGGCAGGAAGGGAATGGGTGACCACCAGACAGAGCAAGAGAGCGAGGCAGGCAGTTTGGATACTGTTGGGGGGAACGGCCTCTCAGGGGAAAACAGCAACAGCCAAACTCGTGGCACCACAGTTGGTTCTTCTGCAGAGGGGAGGGATAATAAATGTAAGAGTGCAATAGTTATCGGGGATTCAATTGTAAGGGGCATAGACAGGAATTTCTGTGGCCGCAAACGAGACTCCAGGATGGTATGTTGCCTCCCTGGTGCTAGGGTCAGGGATGTCTCGGAGCGGGTACAGGACATCCTGGAGGGGGAGGGTGAACAGCCAGTGGCCGTGGTACACTCGGTACAAACGACATAGGGAACAAAAGGGATGAGGTCCTAATAGCAGAATATTGGGAGTTGGGAAGGAAGTTGAGAAGTCGGACCTCAGGATTACTCCCAGTGCCACGTGCTAATCAGAGTAGAAATAACAGGATATATCGGATGAATACGTGGCTGAAGTGATGGTTTCAGGGGGAGGGTTTCAGATTCCTGGGGCATTGGGACCGGTTCTGGGGGAGGTTGGACCTGAACAAACTGGACGGGTTACACCTGGGCAGGACTGGAACTGATGTCCTCGGGGTGGGGGGAGGGTGTATTTACTAGAGTGGTTGGGGCGGGTAATATGGCAGGGGGATGGGAACCTCTGCAAGGAGTCAGAGGAGGTGGAAATAAGGATAAAAACAAAAGACAGAAAGGGGAATAAGAAAAGTGATAGGCAGAGAAACAAAAAGCCAGATTCAAACAGGACCACTGTGAAAAATATTGGGCGTGGGACAAGTAATGTTAAAAAGACAAACTTAGTGCGGCACGTGGCACAGTGGTTAGCATTGCTGCCTACGGCACTGAGGACCCGGGTTCAAATCCAGGCCCTGGGTCACTGTCCGTGTGGAGTTTGCACATTCTCCCCGTGTTTGCGTGGGTTTCACACCCACAACCCAAAGATGTGCAGGGTAGGTGGATTGGCCATACTAAATTGCCCCTTAATTGAAAACAAAATAATTGGGTACTCTAAATTTAAAAAAAGACAAACTTTAATGGCTTTGTGCCTTAATGCGCGGAATATTCGCAATAAAGTGCAGGAACTAATTGCACAAATAAACGTAACTGGGTATGATATTGTCGGGATTATGGAGACATGGCTGCAGGGTGACCAGGGGACCTGAATGTCCAGGTGTATTCAGTATTTGGAAAGGACAGACAAAAAGGAAAAGCGGTGGGGTTGCATTTCTGGTTAAAGAGGAAATTAACACCATAGTGAAGGAGGATATTAGTTCTGACAATGTGGAATCTGTATGGGTAGAGTTGAGAAATACCAAGGGGCAAAAAAGATTAGTGGGCGTTGTGTACAGACCCCCAAACTGCAGTGATATTGTTGGGAATGGCATCAAACAGGAAATTAGAGCTGCATGTGATAAAGGAACATTTGTAATTATGGGTGATTTTAATCTGCATATAGATTGGGCAAATCATATTAGCCACAATATCACAGAGGATATCACAATAGTACCTGGAGTGTACATGCGGCCGTTTTCTGGATCAATATGTTGAGGAGCCAACTAGAGAACAGGCCATCTTAGACTGGGGACTGTGTAATGAGAATGGAATCATTGGTGTTGTGACAATGGGGTTGAGCGACCATAACATGATAGAATTTTTCATCAAGTTGGAGAGTGAAGTAGTTGACTCTGAGACTAGGGTCTTGAATCTTAACAAAGGTAACTATGATAAAATGATGCATGAGTTGGCTATGATCAATTGGGGAATGTTACTTAAAGGATGACAGCGGATAGGCAATGGCAAACATTCAAAGAGCATATGGAAGAACTTCAACAATTGTTTATTCGTGTTTGGCACAAAAGTAAAACGGGAAAGGTAGCCAATCCATAGCTTACAAGGGAAATTAGGGATTGCACACACACTGATCAGGGCCGGAAAGATGGGACAGGTTGTGCTGGAATGCCCATATAGCTGATGGGTCGGCTGGGGCCAGAGGACACCCAGGGTACGACCGAGAGCAGCAGGTTTAGAGCAGGCTGTCAGCCGTGTGACAACCTTGCCGGCTGCGGTAATGGTGTTATGTACCCGACAACTCTGTCCCCACAGCCCACCTCTTGTCCACTCCCCACCATTCCCCCCAGCCCTGGCAGAAGACCCCCAGCCATCAGAACGACTGTTGGCGAATGATGACGGTGCTGGACACTGTCTGTATGTCCTCTCTCTCTCTCAGCAGCCATCACGCCCGTTTCACGACCGTTGAGAGCACACATGGACCTCGGCATCGAAACTCGGCCCATCGGAGGTGGAGCATCGTGGGCGGGCCTGCTAATGAGGTGCAAATGGGGTTGCAACTGCTCACGGCGTGTGTTGCAATGACATCATTTTTGAGGAGGCGGAGCATCGCGATTCAGCGACAAACCCTAACCTGCCACAATTTTGGTGTCGGGACCTACTCTCCGCCTGATCGCACGCCCCGATTTCGGCATCGGCCAACGGAGAATCCCGCCCCATATCTCCAAATTTGCAGATGACACCAAGTTGGTGGGAGGGTGAGCTGTGAGGAGGATGCAGAGATCCTTCAGTGTGATATGGACAAGTTGAGTGAGTGGGCAAATGAATGGCAGATGCAGAATAATTTGGAGAAATGCGAGGTTAATAGGAATGACCCTGGTAATTATAGGCCAGTTAGTCTTACTTCAGTGGTCGGTAAGTTAATGGAAAAGGTCCTGAAGGATAGGATTTATGACCATTTGGAAAGATGCAGCTTAATCCGGGATAGTCAACATGGATTCGTGAAGGATAAGTCTTGCCTCACAAATTTCATTGAGTTCTTTGAGGAGGTAACTGAGTGTGTAGATGAAGGTCGAGCAGTTGATGTCGTATACATGGATTTCAGTAAGGCGTTTGATAAGGTTCCCCATGGTCGGCTCATGAAGAAAGTAAGGAGGTGTGGGATAGAGGGAAATTTGGCCAATTGAATAAGTAACTGGCTATCACATAGAAGACAGAGGGTGCAGGTGGATGGAAAATTTTCAGACTGGAGACCAGTTACCAGCGGTGTACCACAGGAATCAGTGCTGGGTCCTCTGTTATTTGTGATTTTTATCAATGACTTGGAGGAGGGGGCTGAAGGGTGGGTCAGTAAATTTGCTAATGACGCCAAGATTGGTGGAGTAGTGGATGAGGTGGAGGGCTGGTGTAGGCTGGAAAGAGACATTGATAGGATGCAGAACTGGGCCGGAAAATGGCAGATGGAGTTTAACCCTCACGGTAGCATGGTGGTTAGCATCCATGCTTCACAGCTCCAGTGGTCCCAGGTTCGATTCCCGGCTGGGTCACTGTCTGTGTGGAGTCTGCACGTCCTCCCCGTGTGTGCGTGGGTTTCCTCCGGGTGCTCCGGTTTCCTCCCACAGTCCAAAGATGTGCGGTTTAGGTGGATTGGCCATGCTAAATTGCCCGTAGTGTAAGGTTAATGGGGGGATTGTTGGGTTACGGGTATGCGGGTTATGTGGGTTTAAGTAGGGTGATCATTGCTCGGCACAACATCGAGGGCCGAAGGGCCTGTACTGTTCTATGTTCTATGTTCTAAGTGCGAGGTGATTCATTTTGGTAGAAAAAATTTGAATGCGGATTACAGGGTCAACGACAGGGTTCTGAGGAATGTGGAGGAACAGAGAGATCTTGGGGTTCATGTCCACAGATCTCTGAAGGTTGCCACTCAAGTGGATAGAGCCGTGAAGAAGCTTATAGTGTGTTAGCGTTTATTAACAGGGGTTTATTTAAGAGCCGTGGGGTTATGCTGCAACTGTACATGACCCCGGTGAGACCACATTTGGAGTACTGTGTGCAGTTCTGGTCACCTCACTATAGGAAGGATGTGGAAGCATTGGAAAGGGTGCAAAGGAGATTTACCAGGATGCTGCCTGGTTTGCAGGATAGGTCTTATGAGGAAAGGTTGAGGAAGCTAGGGCTTTTCTCTTTGGAGCGGAGGAGGATGAGAGGCGACTTAATAGAGGTTTATAAGATGATGAGGTGGATAGATAGAGTGGACGTTCAGAGACTATTTCCTCGGGTGGATGTAGCTGTTACAAGCGGGCGTAACTATAAGATTCAGGGTGGGAGATATAGGAGGGATGTCCGAGGTAGGTTCTTTACTCAGAGAATGGTTAAGGTGTGGAATGGACTGCCTGCTGTGAGAGTGGAGTCGGACACTTTAGGAACTTTCAAGCGGTTATTGGATAGGCATATGGAGCCCACCAGAATGATAGGGAGTGGGATAGCTTGATCTTGGTTTCGGACAATGCTCGGCACAACATCGAGGGCCAAAGGGCCTGTTCTGTGCTGTACTCTTCTGTGTTCTATGTTCTCCACTTCGGTAGCAAAAACAAGAAGGCAGAATATTATCCGAATGGCGATAGATAAGGAGAGGGGAATGTGCAACAAGACCTGGGTGCCCTCGTACACCAGTCACTGAAGGTAAGCATGCAGCTACAGCAGGCGGTACAGAAGGTATGTTGGCCTTCATAGCCAGAGGATTCGAGTACAGGAGCAGGGATGTCTTGCTGCAATTATACAGGGTCTTGGTGAGGCCACACCTGGAATATTGTGTGCAGTTTTGGTCTCCTTTCCTGAGGAAGGATGTTCTTGCTTTACCAGATTGATTCCTGTGATGGTGGGACTGATGTATGAGGAGAGATTGAATCGTTAGGATTGTTCTCGCTGGAATTCCGAAGAATGAGGGGGAATCTCATAGAAACCAGTAAAATTCTAACAGGACTGGACAGGGTAGATGCAGGAAGGATGTTCCCGATGGGGACAGGGTAGATGCAGGAAGGATGTTCTCGATGGGGACAGGGTAGATGCAGGAAGGATGTTCCCGATGGGGACAGGGTAGATGCAGGAAGGATGTTCCCGATGGGGACAGGGTAGATGCAGGAAGGATGTTCCCGATGGACACAGGGTAGATGCAGGAAGGATGTTCCCCGATGGGGACAGGGTAGATGCAGGAAGGATGTTCCCGATGGGGACAGGGTAGATGCAGGAAGGATGTTCCCGATGGGGACAGGGTAGATGCAGGAAGGATGTTCCCGATGGGGACAGGGTAGATGCAGGAAGGATGTTCCCTATGGGGACAGGGTAGATGCAGGAAGGATGTTCCCCGATGGGGACAGGGTAGATGCAGGAAGGATGTTCTCGATGGGGACAGGGTAGGTGCAGGAAGGATGTTCCCGATGGGGACAGGGTAGATGCAGGAAGGATGTTCCCAATGGGGACAGGGTAGATGCAGGAAGGATGTTCCCGATGGGGACAGGGTAGATGCAGGAAGATGTCCCCGATGGGGACAGGGTAGATGCAGGAAGGATGTTCCCGATGGGGACAGGGTAGATGCAGGAAGGATGTTCCCAATGGGGACAGGGTAGATGCAGGAAGGATGTTCCCGATGGGGACAGGGTAGATGCAGGAAGGATGTTCCCGATGGGGACAGGGTAGATGCAGGAAGGATGTTCCCGATGGGGACAGGGTAGATGCAGGAAGGATGTTCCCGATGGGGACAGGGTAGATGCAGGAAGGATGTTCCCGATGGGGACAGGGTAGGTGCAGGAAGGATGTTCCCGATGGGGTCAGGGTAGATGCAGGAAGGATGTTCCCGATGGGGACAGGGTAGATGCAGGAAGGATGTTCCCGATGGGGACAGGGTAGATGCAGGAAGGATGTTCCCGATGGGGACAGGGCAGATGCAGGAAGGATGTTCCCGATGGGGACAGGGTAGATGCAGGAAGGATGTTCCCCGATGGGGACAGGGTAGGTGCAGGAAGGATGTTCCCGATGGGGACAGAGTAGGTGCAGGAAGGATGTTCCCGATGGGGACAGGGTAGATGCAGGGAGGATGTTCCCGATGGGGACAGGGTAGATGCAGGAAGGATGTTCCCGATGGGGACAGGGTAGATGCAGGAAGGATGTTCCCGATGGGGACAGGGTAGATGCAGGAAGGATGTTCCCGATGGGGACAGGGTAGATGCAGGAAGGATGTTCCCGATGGGGACAGGGTAGATGCAGGAAGGATGTTCCCGATGGGGACAGGGTAGATGCAGGAAGGATGTTCCCCGATGGGGACAGGGTAGATGCAGGAAGGATGTTCCCGATGGGGACAGGGTAGATGCAGGAAGGATGTTCCCGATGGTGGGTGTGTCCAGAACCAGGGGGCACAGTCTGAGGATACGGGGGAGACCATTTAGGACGGAGATGAGGAAACATTTCTTCACCCAGAGAATGGTCGGCCTGTGGGATTCATTACCACAGGAAGCAGTTGAGGCTAAAACATTGTATGGTTTCTAGCAGCAGTTAGATATCGCACTCAGGGTGAAGATGATCTAAGGGATATGGGGGGGGAGGGGGGAAGTCGGGATGAGGCTGTTGAGTTGGATGGTCAGCCATGATCATAATGAATGGCGGAGCAGGCTCGAAGGGCTGAATGGCCTCCTCTTGCTCCTATTTTCTATGTTTCTATAACGATTTTACAGAAGGTTATACACAAGCTAGGAGAATGGACCAAAGTTTGGCAGATGGAGTTTAGTGTGGATAAGTGTGAGGTTATCCATTTTGGCCAAACAAATAGTCAGACCAATTATTATCTAAATAAAAAGCAGATTCAGAATGCATCTGGGCAGAGGGATCTGGGCGTCTTTGTTCATGAATCACAGAAAGTCAGTCTGCAGCTACAGCATAAACAAAGAACAAAGAACAGTACAGCACAGGAACAGGCCCTTCGGCCCTCCAAGCCTGTGCCGACCATGCTGCCCGTCTAACCAAAAACCTCTACCCTTTTGGGGTTTAGCACAGTGGGCTAAACAGCTGGCTTGTAATTCAGAACAAGGCCAGCAGTGCGGGTTTAATTCCCGTACTGGCCTCTCTGAACAGGCGCGGAATGTGGAGACTGGGGGCTTTTCACAGTAACTTCATTGAAGCCTACTTGTGACAATAAGCGATTATTATTATTATTATTTTTGTACCAGTCTGCCATGAGGGACTTTGTCAAAGGCCTTACTGAAGTCCGTGCAGACAGCATCCACTGCTCTACCTGCATAAATCACCTTTGTCACTTCCTCGAAAAACCCGATCATGTTAGTGAGATACGACCTTCCCTTCACAAAACCACGCTGCCTCTCGCTAATCAGTCCATTTGCTTCCAAATGGGAGTAAATCCTGTCTCGAAGAATCCTCTCCAATAATTTTCCTACCACTGACCTAAGGCTTACCGGCCTTTAACTTCCTGGATTACACTTGCTACTCTTCATAAGCAAAGGAACAACTCCAGTCCCCTGTAATTAACCTAATTTAAAAGGCAAATGGAATGTTAATGTTTATTGCAAAAGGACTGGAGTATAAAAGTAGAGAAGTGTTGTTGCAATTGTATAGAGTGTATGTGAGACCACATCTGGAGTATTGGGTCCAGGTTTGGTCTCCTTATTTGAGGAAGGATGTGGTGGCGTTGGAGGCAGTTCAGAGGAGGTTCACCAGATTGATTCCGGGAAGGAAAGGGTTAACGTGTGAGGAGAGATTAAACAGTTTGGGTTCATACTCGCTGGAGTTTAGAAGGATGAGAGGGGATCTGATCGAGGTGTACAAGATACTAAAAGGGATTGACCAGTCATGATACTAACCTTTGCCAAAACCCTCAGCACTTCAATGTGTCAATTCCCTCTATACCCATCCTATGTGTTTGTCAAGATGCCTTTTGAATGCCGTTAATGTATCTGCTTCCACAACCTCCCCGGCAACGCGTTCCAGGCACTCACCACCCTCTGTGTAAAAAACCTGCCTCACACATCTCCTCTAAACTTTGCCCCACAGACCTTAAACCTATGCCCCCTGGTGACTGACCCCTCCACCCTGGGAAAGTGTGCCTGCCCATCCACTCTATCCATGCCCCTCATAATCTTGTAGCCCTCTATCGGGTCACCCCTCAACCTCCGTCTTTCTAATGAAAACAGTCCGAGTCTATTCAGCCTCTCCACATAGTGAACACCCTCCAGACCAGGCAGCATCCTGGTAAACCTCCTCTGCCCCCTCCACATCCTTCTGGTAGGGTGGTGACCAGAATTGTGCGCAATGTTCCAAATGCGGCCTTACCAAGGTTCTATACAACTGCAGCATGACTTGCCAGTTTTATACTCGATGCCCCGTCCAATGAAGGCAAGCATTCCGTATACTTTCTTGACTACATTGTCCTCTTTTATTGCCACTTTCAAAGATCTGTGGACCTGCACATACGGATCGCTTTGACTTTCTATGTTCCTCAGAGGTTTGCCATTTACGGTAGACCTTTGTTAGACCTACCAAAATGCATCACCTCACATTTGTCCGGATTAATCTCCATTTGCCATTTCTCTGCCCAAGTCTCCAACCTATCTATGTCCTGCTGTATCATCTGACAATCCTCAACACTATCTGCCACTCCACCAACCTTGGTGCCATCCGCAAACTTACTAATCAGACCGGCCACATTTTCCTCCAAATCGTTTATGTCACTAGTCACAACCTTCCATTCAGAAAAACACCCTTCTACTGCTACCCTTTGCCTTCTGTAACCGAGCCAGTTCTGTATCCATCTTACCACCTCACTTCTGATCCCATGTGACTTCACCATTTGTACCAGTCTTGCATGAGGCACCTTGTCAAAGGCTTTACTGAAATCCATGTAAACAATATCCACTGCCCTCCCCTCATCAATCATCTTTGTCACCTCCTCAAAAAACTTGATCAAGTTAGTGAGACAAGATCTCACATTCGTATACACTCATAATTGTATACCCTCCCAATCAAAGAACAAAAAACAATGCAGCACAGGAACAGGCCCTTCGGCCCTCCATGCCTGTGCTGACCATGGTACCTGCCTAAACTAAAACCATTTGCACTTACAGAGTCCGTATCCTTCCATTCCCACCCTATTCATATATTTGTCTCGATGCCCCTTAAATGCCGCTATTGTACCGGCTCCCACCACCTCCCCAGGCAGCGCGTTCCATATATTTACCTCCCTCTGTGTAAAAAACTTGCCTCACACATCTGTTCTAAACTTTTCCCCAAGCACCTTAAATGAAATGAAAATGAAAATGAAAATCGCTTATTGTCACGAGTAGGCTTCAATGAAGTTACTGTGAAAAGCCCCTAGTCACTACATTCCGGCGCCTGTCCGGGGAGGCTGGTACGGGAATCGAACCGTGCTTCTGGCCTGCTTGGTCTGCTTTAAAAGCCAGAGATTTAGCCCAGTGAGCTAAACCAGCCCCTCTGTGAGGGGCCTATGTCAAATCTATGTCCCCTAGTACTTGACTCTCCTTCCCTAGGGAAGAGCATCTGATTATCCACTCTGTCCGTGCCACTCATAATCCTGTAGACCTCTATCAGGTCGCCTCTCAACCTCCGTCATTCCAGGGAGAACAAACTGAGTTTATCCAACCTCTCCTCATAGCTAATGCCCTTCATACCAGATAACATCGTAGTAAACCGCTTCTGTACCCTCTCCAAAGCATCCACATCCTTCTGGTAATGTGGCAACCAGAATTGTACACAATATTCCAGATGAGGCTGAACTAAGGTCCTGTACAGCTTCAACATGACTTGCCAATTTTTATATTCAATGCTCCGACCGATGAAGGCCAGTATGCTGTACGCCATCTTGGGTATGATTACTGTGCGTACGCCCCGGTGACGCCGATTTTTGATGCCTGGAGAATCTCCGAACCGGCGCCGACCGCAATTTCGGCGTCGGGCTGCAGAGAATCCAGCCCAGGATCTGTGCACATTTAGAAGTGAATGGCCTTATTAGCGACACACAGTTCTGTATCCAACTAGCCAGCTCTCCTCTGATCCCGTGTGATTTCAGCTTTTGTCCCAGTCTGCCATTAGGCACCTTGTCAAAGGCTTTACTGAAGTCCATGTAAACAACATCTACTGCTTTTCCCTCATTCTATCATCTTTGTCAATTTCTCAAAAAACTTGATCAAATTCGTGAGGCACGACCTCCCTTCACAAAACTATGCTGCCCAGTCGGAAGGACAGAGTGGATGGTAAGGGAGGTGGTGTTGCTCTGTTATTTAAGGATGACATCCGGGCAATAGTAAGGGATGACATCGGTGCTATGGAGGATAAGGTTGAATCCTCCATAGCACCGGTTGAATCCATTTGGGTGGAAATCAGGAATAGTAAGGCGAAAAAGTCACTGATAGGAGTAGTCTATCGGCCACCAAATAGTAACATTATGGTGGGGCAGGCAATAAACAAAGAAATAACTGATGCATGTAGAAATGGTACAGTAGTTATCATGGGGGATTTTAATTTACATGTCGATTGGTTTAACCAGGTCGGTCAAGGCAGCCTTGAGGAGGAGTTTATAGAATGTATCCGCGATAGTTTCCTAGAACAGTATGTAATGGAACCTACGAGGGAACAAGCGGTCCTAGATCTTGTCCTGTGTAATGAGACAGGATTGATTCATGATCTCATAGTTAGGGATCCTCTCGGAAGGAGCGATCACAATATGGTGGAATTTCAAATACAGATGGAGGGTGAGAAAGTGAAATCAAATACTAGTGTTTTGTGTTTAAACAAAGGAGATTACAATGGGATGAGAGAAGAACTAGATAAGGTAGACTGGGAGCAAAGACTTTATGGTGGAACAGTTGAGGAACAGTGGAGAACCTTCCAAGCGATTTTTCACAGTGCTCAGCAAAGGTTTATACCAACAAAAAGGAAGGACGGTAGAAAGAGGGAAAATCGACCGTGGATATCTAAGGAAATAAGGGAGAGTATCAAATTGAAGGAAAAAGCATATAAAGTGGCAAAGATTGGTGGGAGACTAGAGGACTGGGAAATCTTTAGGGGGCAACAGAAAGCTACTAAAAAAGCTATAAAGAAGAGTAAGATAGAGTATGAGAGTGAACTGGCTCAGAATATAAAAACAGACAGCAAAAGTTTTTACAAATACATAAAACAAAAAAGAGTGGCTAAGGTAAATATTGGTCCTTTAGAGGATGATAAGGGAGTTTTAATAATGGGAGATGAGGAAATGGCTGAAGAACTGAACAGGTTTTTTTGGGTCGGTCTTCACAGGGGAAGACACAAATAAAATGCCAGCGACTGATAGAAATGAGGCTATGGCAGGTGAGGACCTTGAGAGGATTGTTATCACTAAGGAGGTAGTGATGGGCAAGCTAATGGGGCTAAAGATAGACAAGTCTCCTGGCCCTGATGGAATGCATCCCAGAGTGCTAAAAGAAATGGCTAGGGAAATTGCAGATGCACTAATGATGATTTACCAAAATTCACTAGACTCTGGGGTGGTCCCGGTGGATTGGAAATTAGCAAACGTGACACCACTGTTTTAAAAAGGAGGTAGGCAGAGAGCAGGAAATTATAGGCCAGTGAGCTTAACTTCGGTAATAGGGAAGATGCTGGAATCTATCATCAAGGAAGAAATAGCGAGGCTAGAAATTGTCCCATTGGGCAGACGCAGCATGGGTTCATAAAGGGCAGGTCGTGCCTAACTAATTTAGTGGAATTTTTTGAGGACATTACCAGTGCAGTAGATAATGGGGAGCCAATGGATGTGGTATATCTGGATTTCCAGAAAGCCTTTGACAAGGTGCCACACAAAAGGTTGCTGCATAAGATAAAGATGCATGGCATTAAGGGTAAAGTAGTAGCATGGATAGAGGATTGGTTAATTAATAAAAAGCAAAGAGTGGGGATTAATGGGTGTTTCTCTGGTTGGCAATCAGTAGCTAGTGGTGTCCCTCAGGGATCCGTGTTGGGCCCAGAATTGTTCACAATTTACATAGATGATTTGGAGTTGGGGACCAAGGACAATGTGTCCAAGTTTGCAGATGACACTAAGATGAGTGGTAAAGCGAAAAGTGCAGAAGATACTGGAAGTCTGCAGAGGGATTTGGATAGGTTAAGTGAATGGGCTGGGGTCTGGCAGATGGAATATAATGTTGACAAATGTGAGGTTATCCATTTTGGTAGGAATAACAGCAAACGGGATTATTATTTAAATGATAAAATATTAAAACATGCCGCTGTGCAGAGAGACCTGGGTGTGCTAGTGCATGAGTCACAGAAAGATGGTTTACAGGTGCAACAGGTGATTAAGAAGGCAAATGGAATTTTGTCCTTCATTGCTAGAGGGATGGAATTTAAGACTAGGGAGGTTATGTTGCAACTGTATAAGGTGTTAGTGTGGCCACACCTGGAGTATTGTGTTCGGTTTTGGTCTCCTTACTTGAGAAAGGACGTACTGGCACTGGAGGGTGTGCAGAGGAGATTCACTAGGTTAATCCCAGAGCTGAAGGGGTTGGATTATGAGGAGAGGTTGAGTAGACTGGGACTGTACTCATTGGAATTTAGAAGGATGAGGGGGGATCTTATAGAAACATTTAAAATTATGAAGGGAATAGATAGGATAGATGCGGGCAGGTTGTTTCCACTGGCGGGTGAAAGCAGGACTAGGGGACATACCCTCAAAATAAGGGGAAATAGATTTAGGACTGAGTTTAGGAGGAACTTCTTCACCCAAAGGGTTGTGAATCTATGGAATTCCTTGCCCAGTGAAGCAGTTGAGGCTCCTTCATTACATGTTTTTAAGGTAAAGATAGATAGTTTTTTGAAGAATAAAGGGATTCAGGGTTATGGTGTTCGGGCCGGAAAGTGGAGCTGAGTCCACAAAAGATCAGCCATGATCTAATTGAATGGCGGAGCAGGCTCGAGGGGCCAGATTGCCTACTCCTGCTCCTAGTTCTTATGTTCTTATGTTCTTATCACTAATAAGTCCATTTGCTTCCAAATGTGAGAAAATCCTGTCTCTAAGAATCTTTTCCAATAATTTCCCACCACTGACTTAAAGCTCACCGGCCTATAATTTCCTGGATTATCCCTGCTGCCCTTCTTAAACAATGGAACAATATTGGCTACTCTCCAGGCCTCTGGAACTTCACCTGTAGCCAATGAGGATACAAAGATTACTGTCAAGGCCCCAGCAATTTCCTCCCTTACCTCTCTCAGTTTTCTGGGGTGAATCCCATCAGGCCCTGGGGACTTATCTACTTTAATGCTTTTTAACACCTCCTCTTTATTAATATCAACATGACTCAGAATACCTACATAATCGCACACCCTCATAATTAGAACATAGGACATAGAATACAGAACATTACAGCGCAGTACAGGCCCTTCGGCCCTCGATGTTGCGCCGACCTGTGAAACCCCTCTAATGCCCATCTGCACTATTCCGTTATCGTCCATATGTCTATCCAATGACCATTTAAATACCATTAATGTTGGCGAGTCCACTACTGTTGCAGGCAGGGCATTCCACGCCCTTACTACTCTCTGAGTAAAGAACCTACTTCTGACATCTGTCCGATATCTATCTCCCCTCAATTTAAAGCTATGTCCCCTTGTGCTGGACATCTCCATCCGAGGAAAAAGGCTCTCACTGTCCACCCTATCTAATCCTCTGATCATCTTGTATGCCTCAATTAAGTCACCTCTTAACCTTCTTCTCCCTGACGAAAATAGCCTCAAGTCCCTCAGCCTTCCCTCATAAGATCTTCCCTCCATACCAGGCAACATCCTGGTAAATCTCCTCTGCACCCTTTCCAATGCTTCCACATCCTTCCAAAATGCGGCGACCAGAACTGTACACAATACTCCAAATGCGGCCGCACCAGAGTTTTGTACGGCTACAACATGACCTCATGACTCCGAAACTCAATCCCTCTACCAATAAAAGCTAACACACCGTACGCCTTCTTAACAACCCTCTCAACCTGGGTGGCAACTTTCAGGGATCTATGTACATGGACACCGAGATCTCTCTGCTCATCCACACTACCAAGCATCTTACCATTAGCCCAGTACTCTGCCTTTCTGTTATTCCTTCCAAAATGAATCACCTCACACTTTTCTGCATTAAACTCCATTTGCCGACCTGTCAGCCCAGCTCTGCAGCTTATCTATGTCCCTCCTTAACTTGTAACATCCTTCTGCACTGTCCACAACTCCACCGCCTTTAGTGTCATCTGCAAATTTACTCACCCATCCTTCTACGCCCTCCTCGAGGTCATTTATAAAAATGACAAACAGCAGTGGCCCCAAAACAGATGCTTGTGGTACACCACTAGTAACTGGACACCAGTCTGAAAATTTCCCATCAACCACCACCCTCTGTCTTCTTACAGCTAGCCAATTTCTGATCCAAACTGCTAAATCACCCTGAATCCCCAGCCTCCGTATTTTCTGCAGTAGCCTACCGTGGGGAACCTTATCAAACGCTTTACTGAAATCCATATACACCACATCAACTGCTTTACCCTCATCCACCTGTTTGGTCACCTTCTCAAAGAACTCGATAAGGTTTGTGAGGCACGACTTACCCTTCACAAAACCGTGTTGACTATCAAATTACTCCTTTCCAGATGATTATCCATCCATTCTCTTATAAACCTTTCCAAGACTTTGCCCACAACAGAAGTAAGGCTCACTGGTCTATAGTTACTGAGGTTGTCTCTACTCCCCTTCTTGAACAAGGGGACAACATTTGCTATCCTCCAGTCTTCTGGCACTATTCCTGTAGACAATGATGACATAAAGATCAAAGCCAAAGGCTCAGCAATCTCCTCCCTAGCTTCCCAGAGAATCTAAGGATAAATCCCATCCGGCCCAGGGGACTTATCTATTTTCACACTTTCCAGAATTGCTAACACCTCCTCCTTATGAACCTCAAGCCCTTCTAGTCTAGTAGCCTGTATCTCAGTATTCCCCTCGACAACATTGTCTTTTTCCTGTGTGAATACAGACGAAAAATATTAATTGAGCACCTCTCCTATCTCCTCGGACTCCACGCACAACTTCCCACTACTGTCCTTGACTGGCCCTACTCTTACCCTAGTCATTCTTTTATTCCTGACATATCTATAGAAAGCTTTAGGGTTATCCTTGATCCTACCTGCCAAAGACTTCTCATGTCCTCGTTTAGCTCTTCTTAGCTCTCTCTTTAGAGCCTTCCTAGCTAACTTGTAACTCTCAAGCGCCCTAACTGAACCTTCACGTCCCATCTTTACATAAGCCTCCTTCTTCCTCTTGGCAAGTGATTCAACTACTTTAGTAAATCACAGTTCCCTCGCTCAACCACTTCCTCCCTGCCTGACAGGTACATACTTATCAAGGACACGCAGTATCTGTTCTTTGAACATGCTCCACATTTGCATTGTGCTCATGCCCTGCAGTTTTCCTCTCCAACCGATGCATCCTAAGTCTTGCCTCATCGCATCATAATTGCCTTTCCCCCAGATATAACTCTTGCCCTGCGGCATATACCTATTCCTTTCCATCACTAAAGTAAACGTAATCAAATTGTGGTCACTATCACCAAAGTGCTCACCTACCTCCAAATCTAACACCTGTCCTGGTTCATTACCCAGTACCAAATCCAATACGGCCTCGCCTCTTGTTGGCCTATCTACATACTGCATCAGGAAACCCTCCTGCACACATTGGACAAAAATGGACCCATCTAAAGTACTCGATCTATAGCGTTTCCAGTCAATATTTGGGAAGTTAAAGTTCCCCATAACAACTACCCTGTTACTTTCACTCCTATCCAGAATCATCTTTGCAATCCTTTCCTCTACATCTCTGGAACTTTTTGGAGGCCTATAGAAAAGCCCTAACAGGGTGACCTCTCCTTTCCTGTTTCTAACCTCAGCGCATTCTACCTCAGTAGACGAGTCCTCATCAAACATCCTTTCTGCCACCATAATACTGTCCTTGACCAGCGCCGGCCCTAGGGTTGCTGGCGCCCCGGGCAAGCTGAACATCGGAGGCGGGGGGGGGGGGCAGACCCGAGGGGGGGGCGGACCCGAGGGGGGGCGGACCCGAGGGGGGGCGGGGGGGGCGGACCCGAGGGGGGGCGGACCCGAGGGGGGGCGGGGGGGACCGAGGGCGGGGCGGGGCGGACCCAAGGGGGGTGCGGGGGGGACACCGAGGGGGGGGGGAGCGGACCGAGCGGGGGGGGCGGACGGCCACCGCGCATGCGCTGGTTGGCACCGGCCCAACTGCGCATGCGCGGGACCCGAGTCTCTGGCGCCCCCTAGCACATGGCGCCCCGGGCGACTGCCCGAGTTGCCGGTGCCTTGAGCCGGCCCTGTCCTTGACTAACAATGCCACCCCTCCCCCTCTCTTACCACCTTCCCTGAGCTTACTGAAATATCTAAACCCCGGAACCTGCAACAACCATTCGTGTCCCTGCTCTATCCATGTCTCCGAAATGACCACAACATCGAAGTCCCAAGTACTAACCCATGCCGCAAGCTCACCCACCTTATTCCAGATGCTCCTGGCATCGAAGTAGACGCACGTTAGACCACCTTCCTTCCTGCGGTACACTCCTGCAACTTTGAAACCTTACTCATGACCTCACTACTCTCAGCTTCTTGTGTACTGGAGTTACAATTCAGGTTCCCAATCCCCTGCTGAACTAGTTTAAACCCTCACAACTGCATACCCTCACAATCTTGTACCCTCACAATCGTATACCCTCACAATCGTGAACCCTCTCAATCATGTCCCCTCAGAATCATGTACCCTCACAGTCATGTACCCTCAGAATCATGTACCCTCACAATCATGTACCCTCACAATCGTATACCCTCACAATCATGTACCCTCACAATCGTATACCCTCACAATCATGTACCCTCACAATCGTATACCCTCACAATTGTAAACCCACGATTATTAGGCAGAAGAGGCCAGTTATCTTGACTTCGGTCATTGGTAAGGTTTTAGAATCCATTATTAAAAATGAGGTTGCGGAGTACTTGGAAGTGCATGATAGAGTAGGACTGAGTAAGCATGGCTTCGTCAAGGGGAGGTCATGTCTGACAAATCTGTTTGAGTTCTTTGAGGAAGTGACAAGGAAGTTAGACAAAGGAGAACCAATGGACATGACTTATTTAGATTTCCAGAAGGCCTTTGACAAGGTGCCACATAGGAGACTGTTAAATAAGTTAAGACCCATGGTGTTAAGGGTAAGATCCTGGCATGGATAGAGGATTGGCTGACTGGCAGAAGGCAGAGTGGTCTCTTTTGGTGTCAGGCTGCGGAGAATCCCGCCCAGGATCTATGCACATTTGGAAGTGAATGGTCTTATTAGGGACAGGCAGCGTGGTTTTGCACGAGGGAGGTCATGTCTCACTAATTTACTTGAAGTTTTTGAGGAGGTGACAAAAATGATTGACGAGGGAAGGGCTGTGGATGTTCGTCTACATGGACTTTAGTAAAGCACCTGAAAAGGTCCCTCATGGCAGCCTGGTGCAAAAGATTACATCACATGGGGTCAGGGGTGAACTAGCTGGATGGATCCAGACCTGGCCTGGCCAATAGGAGACAGAGGGTAGCAGTGGAAGGGTGTTTTTCCAAATGGAGGTCTGTAACTAGTGGTGTTCCGCAGGGTTCGGTACTGGGACCTCTGCTGTTTGTAATATATATAAATGACTTGGAAGAAAACGTAGTGGGTCTGATTAGCAAGTGTGCGGATGATACTAAGATTGCAGGAGTTGTGGATAGTGATGAAGATTGTCAGAGTATACAACAGGATATAGATAGGCAAAATTGGGCAGAGAAATGGCAGATGGAATTTAACCCAGACAAATGCGAGTTGATGCATTTTGGTAGATCCAATTCAGGTGGGAGCTATAAAATAAATGGCAGAACCATCAGGAGCAGAGAGACACAGAGAGATCTGGGCGTGCAGGTCCACAGATCCTTAAAAGTGGCAGCACAGGTGGAAATGGTGGTAAAGAAAGCATATGGCACGCTTGCCTTCATAGGGCGGGGTATCGAGTATAAATCTCGAACATTATGTTACAATTATATAGAACGTTGGATAAGCCACATTTGGAATACTGTGTCCAATTCTGGTCACCGCACTACCAGAAGGACGTGGAGGCTTTGGAGAGAGTACAGAAAAGGTTTACCAGGATGTTACCTGGTATGGAGGGTATTAGTTATGAGGAGAGATTGACTAAACTGGGATTGTTCTCCCTAGAGAGACGGAGGCTGAGGGGCGACCTGATAGCAGTTTATAAAATTATTAGCATTATAGATAGGGTGAACAGTTGGAGGTTGAGTGGAGATGTGTGAGGGAAGTCTTTTTACAGAGCGTGGTGGTGGCCTGGAATGCCTGGTTGAGGCAGATATGTTAGTGACCTTGAAGACTTATCTGGATAGGCACATGAACAGACGGAGTATAGAAGGATACAGGCGGTTGGTCTAGATAGGACACGGTATCTGCGCAGGCTGGGAGGGCCGAAGGGCCTGTTCCTGTGCTGTATTGTTCTTTGTTCTCCTCGAGTCTGCGCAGATTTCCTCCGGGTGCTCCGGTTTCCTCCCACAATCCAATGATGTGCAGGCTAGGTGGGGTTACGGGTATAGGGATGGAGGAGAGGGCTGAGGTAGGTTGCTGGTTCTGAGGGTCAGTGCAGACATGATGGGCCGAAAGGTCTCCTTCTACACCATAGGGATTCTATTTGAATTCTGTACACATTCAATGTGAGTTGGAGGTGTTCGCTATAATTTCCAGCCCCTAGGTTCACTGTGCCTGACAGGCCTTAGACAGAAAACATTCCCCGTCCCCTCCCCCATCCCCAAAGATAATTGCTTTCAAACAACCACAATCTGTGTTGAATGGAGTAGCAAAATTCACTGCAGTGCCTCACCAAGGTTCCTTAGGCAGCACCTTCCAAACCCATGACCACCACTATCTAGAAGGACAAGAGCAGCAGATACCTGGGACCCCCACCACCTGGAGGTTCCCCTCCAAGTCACTCACCACCCTGACTGGGAAATATATCGGCCGTTCCTTCACTGTCGCTGGGGCAACATCCTGGGACCACCTCCTTAACAGCACAGTGGGCGTACCTACACATCAGGGACTGCAGCAGTTCAATAAGGCAGCTCACCATCACCCGCTGAAGAGTAATTAGGGATGGGCAATAAATGCCTAACCAGCGATGCCCACAGCCTATAAATCAATAAAAGAATATTTACCTTCTCCAGTAGCTGTCGGAGTTGCCTGCTCCGAGCATCCCTTGAACACAGATTCTGCTCAGGAGCCACCACTGTACAAATGCATCGGCCATCGGCATCCTGGGCTGAGCTGTACACTTGCCAACCATCCTTAGGATTGATGGCCTGAGGGAACAAAGGATAAAGGTTGGAGAAACTGTACCAAAATTCAACATTCCTCATAATGCTGTTAATATTTCATTTAATTCCTGAAGAGTTCATAGGAGCCATTCAGCCCCTCGTTCTGTGAGATCCTGGTCTATCTGTCGATGAACTCCACAATTTTCCAGTTCCCGAAATACTCTTTACCCAAAAGGAATCTTTCTGTAGTTTTTGAGAGTTTGCTAATGTTGGAAAATATGAGACATCAAATTTGGAGTTATTAGATTAATAATGATTTTCATATGAAGTTGGGATTAAACATTAAAAACATTCGACAAAGATTCAAGAACTTTATGAACATAGAACATAGAACGATACAGCGCAGTACAGGCCCTTCGGCCCTCGATGTTGCACCGACATGGGAAGTCAAAAACTAAAGGCCATCTAACCTACACTATGCCCTTATCATCCATATGCTTATCCAATAAACTTTTAAATGCCCTCAATGTTGGCGAGTTCACTACTGTTGCAGGTAGGGCATTCCACGGCCTCACCACTCTGCGTAAAAAACCTACCTCTGACGTCTGTCCTATATCTATTACCCCTCAATTTAAGGCTATGTCCCCTCGTGCTAGCCACCTCCATCCGCGGGAGAAGGCTCTCGCTGTCCACCCTATCTAACCCTCTGATCATTTTGTAAATTAAATTAAAACAGAAAATGCTGGATAAATGCAGCAGGTCTGGCAGCATCTGTGGAGAGAATGAGAGGCTGGATTCTCCGCTTGCCGACAGCAGAATCGTGAAACACGGTTGGGCAGAGAATAGATTCCGACGCCGAAATCGCGGTAGACACCGGTTCGACGCCAAATCGGGATTCTCCGGCACCCCCCAAAATGGTGTAAATGCGGCATTCACCGCACAGCCTGAAAGTACAATAGACAGATCATTATCAGCCCTGACGGCCGATACTCCCGCGTCCGATGGGCCGAGTTCACGACAGCGTGGCTCACTTGTGGTTATAAAACCGTGAACCTGGCGCCCTGGCTGCTGAGCGAGAGAGAGGAGGTAGGAAACGGTTTGGAGTGATTGTGGGCACCGGTCGTGCTGGCAACGCGGAGGGGGGGGGGGGGGGGGGGGGGGGCCCTGGGCAGGGCCGGGGGAGGGGAGGTAGGATATGGTGTGGAGTGACTGCGTGCTGCCGGCTTGGAAACACGTTGGCCTTTCACCCCCTGCAGGCAATGGCATTCAGATACCAACCCGCGATGCTGGCTGCCGTGGTGATGGCCGCAGCCCTGCGAGATACCCTGCAGCCATGTGAGCAAAGGCTGCTCAGAGAGGCGGCGGAGGCTGCAGCAGCAAAGGGGCGGGCTGCAGAGGGGCAGGCTGCAGAGGGGCGGGCTGCAGAGGGGCAGGCTGCAGAGGGGCGGGCTGCACAGGACCAGGCTGCAGAGGGGCAGGCTGCAGAGGGGCGGGCTGCACAGGACCAGGCTGCAGAGGGGCAGGCTGCAGAGGAGCAGGCTGCAGAGGGGCAGGCTGCACAGGACCAGGCTGCAGAGGGGCAGGCTGCAGAGGAGCAGGCTGCAGAGGGGCAGGCTGCAGAGGGGCAGGCTGCAGAGGGGCGGGCTGCACAGGACCAGGCTGCAGAGGGGCAGGCTGCAGAGGGGCAGGCTGCAGAGTGGTGGGCTGCAGAGCGGTGGGCTGCAGAGGGGCGGGCTGCACAGGACCAGGCTGCAGAGGGGCAGGCTGCAGAGGGGCAGGCTGCAGAGGGGTGGGCTGCAGAGGGGTGGGCTGCAGTGGAGCGGGCTGCAGAGGGGCAGGCTGCAGTGGGGTGTGATGCAGAGCGGTGGGCTGCAGAGGGGCAGGCTGCAGAGGGGCAGGCTGCAGAGGGGCAGGCTGCAGAGGGGCAGGCTGCAGAGGGGCGGGCTGCAGAGGGGCCGGTTGCAGTGGGGCAGGCTGCAGAGGAGCGGGCTGCAGAGGGGCAGGCTGCAGAGGGGCAGGCTGCAGAGGAGCGGGCTGCAGAGGGGCAGGCTGCAGAGGGGTGGGCTGCAGAGGGGTGGGCTGCAGAGGGGCAGGCTGCAGAGGGGCAGGCTGCAGAGGGGTGGGCTGCAGAGGGGTGGGCAGCAGAGCGGTGGGCTGCAGCGGGGCGGGCTGCAGAGGAGCAGGCTGCAGAGGGGCGGGCTGCAGAGGGGTGTGCTGCAGAGGGGCAGGCTGCAGAGGAACGGGCTGCAGAGGGGTGGGCTGCAGTTGGGCGGGCTGCAGAGGACCGGGCTGCAGAGGAGCGGGCTGCAGAGGGGTGGGCTGCAGAGGAGTGGGCTGCAGAGGGACCGGCTGCAGAGGGGTGGGCTGCAGAGGGGCAGGCTGCAGAGGGGCAGGCTGCAGAGGGGCAGGCTGCAGAGGGGTGGGCTGCAGTCGGGTGGGCTGCACAGGACCGGGCTGCAGAGGAGCGGGCTGCAGAGGGGTGGGCTGCAGAGGGGTGTGCTGCAGAGGGGTGGGCTGTACAGGAGCGGGCTGCAGAGGGGTGGGCTGCAGAGGGGTGTGCTGCAGAGGGGTGGGCTGCAGAGGAGCAGGCTGCAGAGGAGCGGGCTGCAGAGGAGCGGGCTGCAGAGGGGTGGGCTGCAGAGGGGTGGGCTGCAGCGTTGCGGGCTGCAGAGAAGCGGGCTGCAGAGGAGCGGGCTGCCGAGAAGCGGGCTGCAGAGGGGTGGGCTGCAGCGTTGCGGGCTGCAGAGGGCCGGGCTGCAGAGGGCCGGGCTGCAGAGGGGTGGGCTGCAGCATTGCGGGCTGCAGAGGAGCGGGCTGCAGAAGGGCGGGCTGCAGGGGAGCGGGCTGCAGAGGAGCGGGCTGCAGAGGGGTGGGCTGCAGAGGGGTGTGCTGCAGCGTTGCGGGCTGCAGAGAAGCGGGCTGCAGAGGGGTGGGCTGCAGAGGGGTGTGCTGCAGAGGAGCAGACTGCAGAGGGGCGGGCTGCAGAGGGTGTGCTGCAGAGGAGTGGGCAGCCATGTCCTGGGCCATGGCCCCAGCCTGCACAGAATGACCCAGGCCTTGCACACGCTGACCCATATCCAACACCGTTGCCCCCATTGCCGCCACCGCTGATGCCACCCATGTGGTGTCGGCCTGGGTGGCACGCATGACCGGCACCACTCCCTGCTAGTGGATGCGGATGGACTCCTCCACCTGCCCCTGCAGCTGCTGGAAGCTGGCCATCATCTCCTCCTCTAGTCCCTGGCTGTCTGACTGCCCGGCACTGTGGGTGGGACTGGATGTTCCAGGAGCCCGGGACCAGTCTGGGTGGCAGCTGGTTCCTGGGGCCGGGCTGCCCTCCACCATCCGGCCTCTCGGCTGCTCCGACCTCTACCTCCTGCACCGGACTGACTGTGTGGTGTGCGGCAGATACGGTCCCAGGAGCCTCTTCACTAATTTGCCCAACCGAGGTGAGTGTCTCTGAGGTGGTGGAGGGTGTTGGAGACAGCAATGATGGAAAATCAGTGTCCTCCTCCGGCCCGAGCTCCAGGGTGTCCTGAGTCTCGGGCTGCGGGGGTGGGGGTGGGGGGGGGGGGGGGGGGGGGGTGGGGGGGTGTGGGTGGGGGGGGGGGGGGGCTGGTGTTCCGGCTGCTCTCTCCGTCAGTGCTCGGCTGCCTGGGAGTCGCCGGCTCTGGCTGGAGCCATGGGGCCCCGGATGGGGGTAGGGTAAGGGGGTGAAGGGTGTGGGGTGGGGGGGGGGGGGGGTGGTGATGGGGGGAGGGATGTGGGGGGCTGGTGTGGGGTGGGAGGTGAGAGCAGGCTTTTGAAGCAGACCAAGGCAGGCCAGCAGCACGGTTCAATTCCCATAACAGCCTCCCTGAACAGGCGTCGGAATGTGGCGACTAGGGGCTTTTCACAGTAACTTCATTTGAAGCCTACTCGTGACAATAAGCGATTTTCATTTCATTTAATTTCACTTGTGTCATGAGGATCCACAACTAGGCAGAGGGTCTCACAGGTCTGTCTGCCCGGCCGCCGACCATGTCCAGTGGCCTCTGCTTGGGCACGGTGAGGGGCCGCAGGTCTGGTGCTCCCGCTCCGGTCTTCTCTCGCTCCCAGCGGTTATTTGCAGCCTTTTTCTGGGGGGTCTAGGACAACTCATCGCCAGCCCAACGCATCGCCAGCCCAACTCATCGCCAGCCCAACGCATCGCCGCCGACTCATCGCCGCCGACTCATCGCCAGCCCAACTCATCGCCAGCCAACTCATCGCCAGCCAACTCATCGCCAGCCCAACTCATCGCCAGCCCAACTCATCGCCAGCCCAACTCATCGCCAGCCCAACTCATCGCCAGCCCAACTCATCGCCAGCCCAACTCATCGCCAGCCCAACTCATCGCCAGCCCAACTCATCGCCAGCCCAACTCATCGCCAGCCCAACTCATCGCCAGCCCAACTCATCGCCAGCCCAACTCATCGCCAGCCCAACTCATCGCCAGCCCAACTCATCGCCAGCCCAACTCATCGCCAGCCCAACTCATCGCCAGCCCAACTCATCGCCAGCCCAACCCATCGCCAGCCCAACTCATCGCCAGCCCAACTCATCGCCAGCCCAACTCATCGCCAGCCCAACACATCGCCAGCCCAACTCATCGCCGCCGACTCATCGACGCCGACTCATCGCCAGCCCAACTCATCGCCAGCCCAACTCATCGCCAGCCCAACTCATCGCCAGCCCAACTCATCGCCAGCCCAACTCATCGCCAGCTCAACTCATCGCCAGCCCAACTCATCGCCAGCCCAACTCATCGCCAGCCCAACTCATCGCCAGCCCAACTCATCGCCAGCCAACTCATCGCCGCCGTCTCATCGCCAGCCAACTCATCGCCAGCCCAACTCATCGCCAGCCCAACTCATCGCCAGGCCAACTCATCGCCAGCCCAACTCATCGCCAGCCCAACTCATCGCCAGCCCAACTCATCGCCAGCCCAACTCATCGCCAGCCCAACTCATCGCCAGCCCAACTCATCGCCAGCCCAATAAAAACAGTACAGTCAACAGACTTCTTAACAGCGCTCTGGAGTGAATGGAATCTATTTAAACAATTTAAACCTATAGAAAACAAAGGACATTTTACATATTTTTCAGTAAATTGACTCTATTTAAAAAGTGCCCAATATAAAAACGATTGTATTTAACCAGAGACGGACGGAAAACACAATACAAAAAACAGTAACTTACAATTAACTGCGTCTATTTCAATAGAGCCCTACAGTAAACAGTCAACTGACCAAATCTGAACCTAATCAATTTCACATTTGTCGCGCACATGTTCCATAACCCTGGTGTTTGTCAATTTCAGCTATTCAGACGAAAAGCACAAAATTATATATGGCAGGTGCGAATATACATTGAGCAACTTTGTGAGTTGCAAAGTGCACTCTGGTACAAGTCAGCTGATTGTCAAGTCAAGTCAAGCCACTGGTTTCATGCTAATAAGTTTCTTTGAGATGCCACGATTGATAACCCTATGCAGGTGTGTGTGTGTGGATGCGTTTGCGTGGATAGATGTGGGAGGATTATCATGTTAATAAATATATATGCAGATAGCATTCGTTTCTAACATCACAGACAGCAGTAGGCCATTCCTACTCATCCTAGCTGTGCATTTCATTTCAGCACATGACCATTAAGAGCCCCTTTATTCACATTTAAAGAAGAAAATCTGGGAACAGCCTCAAAATAATTATGTTGTGTAATGGACATAAGTAAGGACAAGCTTTTTTCTACAAAGCACCGTTAGTATTTCGCCAAACCTTGCAGTGTGACAGAAATCTTTTTCCGTCCGTCTCTGGTTAAAGTTGCTCAATGTCGCACCTGCCACATATAATTTTGTGCTTTTCGTCTGAATAGCTGAAATCACTCCAGAGCGCTGTTAAGAAGTCTGTTGGTTTAAATAGATTCCATTCACGCCAGAGCGCTGTTAAGAAGTCTGTTGACTGTACTGTTTTTATTGGGCTGGCGATGAGTTGGGCTGGCGATGAGTTGGGCTGGCGATGAGTTGGGCTGGTGATGAGTTGGGCTGGCGATGAGTTGGGCTGGCGATGAGTTGGGCTGGCGATGAGTTGGGCTGGCGATGAGTTGGGCTGGCGATGAGTTGGGCTGGCGATGAGTTGGGCTGGCGATGAGTTGGGCTGGCGATGAGTTGGGCTGGCGATGAGTTGGGCTGGCGATGAGTTGGGCTGGCGATGAGTTGGGCTGGCGATGAGTCGGCGGCGATGAGTTGGGCTGGCGATGAGTCGGCGGCGATGAGTCGGCGGCGATGAGTTGGGCTGGCGATGAGTTGGGCTGGCGATGAGTTGGGCTGGCGATGAGTTGGGCTGGCGATGAGTTGGGCTGGTGATGAGTTGGGCTGGCGATGAGTGGGCTGGCGATGAGTTGGGCTGGCGATGAGTTGGGCTGGCGATGAGTTGGGCTGGCGATGAGTTGGGCTGGCGATGAGTTGGGCTGGCGATGAGTTGGGCTGGCGATGAGTTGGGCTGGCGATGAGTTGGGCTGGCGATGAGTTGGGCTGGCGATGAGTTGGGCTGGCGATGAGTCGGCGGCGATGAGTTGGGCTGGCGATGAGTCGGCGGCGATGAGTCGGCGGCGATGAGTTGGGCTGGCGATGAGTTGGGCTGGCGATGAGTTGGGCTGGCGATGAGTTGGGCTGGCGATGAGTTGGGCTGGCGATGAGTCGGCGGCGATGAGTTGGGCTGGCGATGAGTTGGGCTGGCGATGAGTTGGGCTGGCGATGAGTTGGGCTGGCGATGAGTTGGGCTGGCGATGAGTTGGGCTGGCGATGAGTTGGGCTGGCGATGAGTTGGGCTGGCGATGAGTTGGGCTGGCGATGAGTTGGGCTGGCGATGGGTTGGGCTGGCGATGAGTTGGGCTGGCGATGAGTTGGGCTGGCGATGAGTCGGCGGCGATGAGTTGGGCTGGCGATGAGTCGGCGGCGATGAGTTGGGCTGGCGATGAGTCGGCGGCGATGAGTCGGCGGCGATGAGTTGGGCTGGCGATGAGTTGGGCTGGCGATGAGTTGGGCTGGCGATGAGTTGGGCTGGCGATGAGTTGGGCTGGCGATGAGTTGGGCTGGCGATGAGTTGGGCTGGCGATGAGTTGGGCTGGCGATGAGTTGGGCTGGTGATGAGTTGGGCTGGCGATGAGTTGGGCTGGCGATGAGTTGGGCTGGCGATGAGTTGGGCTGGCGATGAGTTGGGCTGGCGATGAGTCGGCGGCGATGAGTCGGCGGCGATGAGTCGGCGGCGATGAGTTGTCCCATTCCCTTCCTGGGGGGGGGGGCAAAACACAAACAATGACAGTGTTAGACGTTCCGACGCATTCAGCCCAGGGGTTAGGTAGATGATGGCATCAGTGACCATGGCACCCGGCCATTGCAGCTGGCATGGGTGCTGGCATGGGTGCTGGCATGGGTGCTGGCATGGGTGCTGGCATGGGTGCTGGCATGTGGGGCAGGGTGGGGGTCCGGTCAGAGGGTCCGGGTTACGGGTGTGTGGGGACGGTCAGGGCACAGCACTGACTCACCCTGGCCGCCCTGAGGAGGATCTGGTTGCCAGTCCAGATGACATTGCCCATGGTGCTGACCA
>NC_052149.1:526468-553157 GCF_902713615.1 Scyliorhinus canicula
CATGGTTTTGTGAAGGGTAGGTCATGCCTCACAAACCTTATCGAGTTCTTTGAGAAGGTGACTGAACAGGTAGACGAGGGTAGAGCAGTTGATGTGGTGTATATGGATTTCAGTAAAGCGTTTGATAAGGTTCCCCATGGTCGTCTATTGCAGAAAATACGGAGGCTGGGGATTGAGGGTGATTTAGAGATGTGGTTCAGAAATTGGCTAGTTGCAAGAAGACAGAGAGTGGTAGTTGATGGGAAATGTTCAGAATGGAGTTCAGTTACGAGTGGCGTACCACAAGGATCTGTTCTGGGGCCGTTGCTGTTTGTCATTTTTATAAATGACCTAGAGGAGGGCGCAGAAGGATGGGTGAGTAAATTTGCAGACGACACTAAAGTCGGTGGAGTTGTAGACAGTGCGGAAGGATGTTGCAGGTTACAGAGGGACATAGATAAGCTGCAGAGCTGGGCTGAGAGGTGGCAAATGGAGTTTAATGTGGAGAAGTGTGAGGTGATTCACTTTGGAAAGAATAACAGGAATGCGGAATATTTGGCTAATGGTAAAATTCTTGGTAGTGTGGATGAGCAGAGGGATCTCGGTGTCCATGTACATAGATCCCTGAAAATTGCCACCCAGGTTGATAGGGTTGTGAAGAAGGCCTATGGTGTGTTGGCCTTTATTGGTAGAGGGATTGAGTTCCGGAGCCATGAGGTCATGTTGCAGTTGTACAAAACTCTAGTACGGCCGCATTTGGAGTATTGCGTACAGTTCTGGTCGCCTCATTATAGGAAGGACGTGGAAGCTTTGGAACGGGTGCAGAGGAGATTTACCAGGATGTTGCCTGGTATGGAGGGAAAATCTTATGAGGAAAGGCTGATGGACTTGAGGTTGTTTTCGTTAGAGAGAAGAAGGTTAAGAGGTGACTTAATAGAGGCATACAAAATGATCAGAGGGTTAGGTAGGGTGGACAGCGAGAGCCTTCTCCCGCGGATGGGGGTGGCTAGCACGAGGGAACATAGCCTTAAATTGAGGGGTAATAGATATAGGACAGAGGTCAGAGGTGGGTTTTTTATGCAAAGAGTGGTGAGGCCGTGGAATGCCCTACCTGCAACAGTAGTGAACTCGCCAACATTGAGGGCATTTAAAAGTTCATTGGATAAGCATATGGATGATAAGGGCATAGTGTAGGTTAGATGGCCTTTAGATTTTCTTTCCATGTCGGTGCAACATCGAGGGCCGAAGGGCCTGTACTGCGCTGTATCGTTCTATGTTCTATGTTCTATGATAGATGCGAGCAGGTTGTTTCCACTGGCGGGTGAAAGCAGAACTAGGGGGCATAGCCTCAAAATAAGGGGAAGTAGATTTAGGACTGAGTTTAGGAGGAACTTCTTCACCCAAAGGGTTGTGAATCTATGGAATTCCTTGCCCAGTGAAGCAGTTGAGGCTCCTTCATTCCATGTTTTTAAGGTAAAGATAGATAGTTTTTTGAAGAATAAAGGGATTAAGGGTTATGGTGTTCGGGCCGGAAAGTGGAGCTGAGTCCACAAAAGATCAGCCATGATCTCATTGAATGGCGGAGCAGGCTCGAAGGGCCAGATGGCCTACTCCTGCTCCTAGTTCTTATGTTCTTATGTCTGCACTGTAAATTCTATGATGCTATGTATTGTTGGCCAGGAACAAGGCCTGGAGATGATGGGGGTTGCCGAGGGCAGGTGGGTCACCGATTTGGAGATGGGCCGACACTACAGAGGGTCCACCGGTCCCCACCGGTCCCCACCCAGATGGCCAGTCACACGTGAGTGATGCCAGAATGGTGACCCTTCCCTCTCACTGACCACATGTCCATTCTCCCACGGGATGGCCGTGGCTGTCCATTCGGGATGTCCCCTGTCTCCCGGGAGAGCACCTCAGAGAAGAGCTCGGGGGCACCATTGTTAAAGTGTCACAGCTGTTATCCGCACCACACAGCTGCTAATGTAGATCAGGTGGAGGCAGGAACTCCCCCAGGAGAGGCAGCAGTCGGGGGGCTGCTGGATCCCAGGCCTCTGCTGGATCCCAGTCCGATGCTGGATCCCAGTCCAATGCTGGATCCCAGTCCGATGCTGGATCCCAGTCCGATGCTGGATCCCAGTCCGATGCTGGATCCCAGTCCGATGCTGGATCCCAGGCCTCTGCTGGATCCCAGGCCTCTGCTGGATCCCAGGCCTCTGCTGGATCCCAGTCCGATGCTGGATCCCAGTCCGATGCTGGATCCCAGTCCGATGCTGGATCCCACGCCGATGCTGGATCCCAGGCCGATGCTGATCCCAGGCCGATGCTGGATCCCAGTCCGATGCTGGATCCCAGTCCGATGCTGGATCCCAGTCCGATGCTGGATCCCAGTCCGATGCTGGATCCCAGGCCTCTGCTGGATCCCAGGCCTCTGCTGGATCCCAGGCCTCTGCTGGATCCCAGTCCGATGCTGGATCCCAGTCCGATGCTGGATCCCAGTCCGATGCTGGATCCCACGCCGATGCTGGATCCCAGGCCGATGCTGATCCCAGGCCGATGCTGGATCCCAGTCCGATGCTGGATCCCAATCCGATGCTGGATCCCAGTCCGATGCTGGATCCCAGTCCGATGCTGGATCCCAGTCCGATGCTGGATCCCAGTCCGATGCTGGATCCCAGTCCGATGCTGGATCCCAGTCCGATGCTGGATCCCAGTCTGATGCTGGATCCCAGTCCGATGCTGAGCCTCTGGAACAGGGTTACCCGGAGCTGATGGAGATGATAGGGAGCGGCCGAGAGATTCAGAGAGGAGATGTCAGCAACACTCCAGCAGATCCCTAGCTGATTGGAGGAGTCCCAGAGGCAACGGGCGCAGGAGGTGAGTGGTACTGAGGCCAAAACTGCTGGGGTGGCGGCCGCAGCGGAGAGTCGGGGCACATCGTCAGCACCGTGGGTGAAGGTGTCCAAGGCAGAGCTCGGTCAGTGACGGCCATGGCTGAGGGTCTCGGCAGCTCGTCCCAGACGCTGGGGGGACGGGGTCCAGACGCTGGGGGGTGGGGTCCAGACGCTGGGGGGTGGGGTCCAGACGCTGGGGGGGGGTCCAGACGCTGGGGGGTGGGGTCCAGACGCTGGGGGGGTGGGGTCCAGACGCTGGGGGACGGGGTCCAGACGCTGGGGGGTGGGGTCCAGACGCTGGGAACGGGGTCCAGACGCTGGGGGGTGGGGTCCAGACGCTGGGGGTGGGGTCCAGACGCTGGGGGGGTCGGGGTCCAGACGCTGGGGGGGGGTCCAGACGCTGGGGGGTGGGGTCCAGACGCTGGGGGGGGGGGTCCAGACGCTGGGGGGTGGGGTCCAGACGCTGGGGGGCGGGGTCCAGACGCTGGGGGGTGGGGTCCAGACGCTGGGGGGACGGGGTCCAGACGCTGGGGGGCGGGGTCCAGACGCTGGGGGTGGGGTCCAGACGCTGGGGGGTGGGGTCCAGACGCTGGGGGGTGGGGTCCAGACGCTGGGGGGTGGGGTCCAGACGCTGGGGGACGGGGTCCAGACGCTGGGGGACGGGGTCCAGACGCTGGGGGACGGGGTCCAGACGCTGGGGGGGGGGTCCAGACGCTGGGGGGTGGGGTCCAGACGCTGGGGGGACGGGGTCCAGACGCTGGGGGGACGGGGTCCAGACGCTGGGGGGGGGGTCCAGACGCTGGGGGGACGGGGTCCAGACGTTGGGGGGGCGGGGTCCAGACGCTGGGGGTGGGGTCCAGACGCTGGGGGGGGGTCCAGACGCTGGGGGGGGGGGGTCCAGACGCTGGGGGGACGGGGTCCAGACGCTGGGGTCCAGACGCTGGGGGGGGTCCAGACGCTGGGGGGGGGTTCAGACGCTGGGGTCCAGACGCTGGGGGGGGTCCAGACGCTGGGGGACGGGGTCCAGACGCTGGGGGACGGGGTCCAGATGCTGGGGGGTGGGGTCCAGACGCTGGGGGACGGGGTCCAGACGCTGGGGGACGGGGTCCCAGGACGCTGGGGGGTTGGGTCCAGACGCTGGGGGGTGGGGTCCAGACGCTGGGGGGTGGGGTCCAGACGCTGGGGGGTGGGGTCCAGACGCTGGGGGGTGGGGTCCAGACGCTGGGGGGGGGTCCAGGCGCTGGGGGGGGGGGGTCCATACCTGGGGGGGCGGGTCCAGACGCTGGGGGGGGGGGTCCAGACGCTGGGGGAACGGGGTCCAGACGCTGGGGGGTGGGGTCCAGACGCTGGGGGGTGGGGTCCAGGACGCTGGGGGGTGGGGTCCAGACGCTGGGGGTGGGGTGCCAGGCGCTGGGGGGGGGTCCAGACGCTGGGGGAACGGGGTCCAGACGCTGGGGGGTTGGGTCCAGACGCTGGGGGGTGGGTCCCAGACGCTGGGGGGTGGGGTCCAGACGCTGGGGGACGGGGTCCAGACGCTGGGGGGTGGGGTCCAGACGCTGGGGGGTGGGGTCCAGACGCTGGGGGGTGGGGTCCAGACGCTGGGGGGGGGGGTCCAGGCGCTGGGGGGGGGGTCCAGACGCTGGGGGGCGGGGTCCAGACGCTGGGGGACGGGGTCCAGACGCTGGGGGGTGGGGTCCAGACGCTGGGGGGGGGTCCAGACGCTGGGGACGGGGTCCAGACGCTGGGGGGTGGGGTCCAGACGCTGGGGTGGTCCAGACGCTGGGGGGGGGGGGGTCCAGACGCTGGGGGGTGGGGTCCAGACGCTGGGGGGTGGGGTCCAGACGCTGGGGGGTGGGGTCCAGGCGCTGGGGGGGGTCCAGACGCTGGGGGGTGGGGTCCAGACGCTGGGGGGGTGGGGTCCAGACGCTGGGGGGTGGGGTCCAGACGCTGGGGGGTGGGGTCCAGACGCTGGGGGACGGGGTCCAGACGCTGGGGGACGGGGTCCAGACGCTGGGGGGGTTGGGTCCAGACGCTGGGGGTGGGGGTCCAGACGCTGGGGGGTGGGTCCAGACGCTGGGGGACGGGGTCCAGACGCTGGGGGACGGGGTCCAGACGCTGGGGGACGGGGTCCAGACGCTGGGGGACGGGGTCCAGACGCTGGGAGACGGGGTCCAGACGCTGGGGGACGGGGGTCCAGACGCTGGGGGGTTGGGTCCAGACGCTGGGGGACGGGGTCCAGACGCTGGGGGACGGGGTCCAGACGCTGGGGGACGGGGTCCAGACGCTGGGGGGGGGGTGGGGTCCAGACGCTGGGGGGGGGGGTCCAGACGCTGGGGGACGGGGTCCAGGACGCTGGGGGGGTGGGGTCCAGACGCTGGGGGGTGGGGTCCAGACGCTGGGGGGTTGGGTCCAGACGCTGGGGGACGGGGTCCAGACGCTGGGGGACGGGGTCCAGACGCTGGGGGACGGGGTCCAGACGCTGGGGGACGGGGTCCAGACGCTGGGAGACGGGGTCCAGACGCTGGGGGACGGGGTCCAGACGCTGGGGGGTTGGGTCCAGACGCTGGGGGACGGGGTCCAGACGCTGGGGGACGGGGTCCAGACGCTGGGGGACGGGGTCCAGACGCTGGGGGGGGGGTGGGGTCCAGGACGCTGGGGGTGGGGGTCCAGACCTGGGGGACGGGGTCCAGACGCTGGGGGGGTGGGGTCCAGACGCTGGGGGGTGGGGTCCAGACGCTGGGGGGGGCGGGGTCCAGACGCTGGGGGGCGGGGTCCAGACGCTGGGGGACGGGGGTCCAGACGCTGGGGGTGGGGTCCAGACGCTGGGGTGGGGTCCAGACGCTGGGGGGCGGGTCCAGACGCTGGGGGGTGGGGTCCAGACGCTGGGGGACTGGGTCCAGACGCTGGGGGACGGGGTCCAGACGCTGGGGTGGGGTCCAGACGCTGGGGGGGGGACGGGGTCCAGACGCTGGGGGACGGGGTCCAGACGCTGGGGGTGGGGTCCAGACGCTGGGGGGGTGGGGTCCAGACGCTGGGGTGCGGGGTCCAGACGCTGGGGGGTGGGGTCCAGACGCTGGGGTCCAGACGCTGGGGGACGGGGTCCAGACGCTGGGGGGGGTCCAGACTCTGGGGGGGGGTCCAGACGCTGGGGGGACGGGGTCCAGACGCTGGGGGACGGGGTCCAGACGCTGGGGGACGGGGTCCAGACGCTGGGGGGTGGGGTCCAGACGCTGGGGGGGGCGGGGTCCAGACGCTGGGGGGTGGGGTCCAGACGCTGGGGGGACGGG
This sequence comes from Scyliorhinus canicula, assembly GCF_902713615.1. NCBI lineage: Eukaryota > Metazoa > Chordata > Chondrichthyes > Carcharhiniformes > Scyliorhinidae > Scyliorhinus > Scyliorhinus canicula. The sequence goes on from NC_052149.1 coordinate 532,626, forward strand.
GTCCAGACGCTGGGGGACGGGGTCCAGACGCTGGGGGGTGGGGGTCCAGACGCTGGGGGGGGGGGGGGGGGGTCCAGACGCTGGGGGGTGGGGTCCAGAACGCTGGAGACGGGGTCCAGACGCTTGGGGGGTGGGGTCCAGACGCTGGGGGGACGGGTCCAGACTCTGGGGGACGGGGTCCAGACGACTGGGGGGTGGGGTCCAGACGCTGGGGGGCGGGGTCCAGGACGCTGGGGGGTGGGGGTCCAGACGCTGGGGGTGGGGTCCAGACGCTGGGGGGGTGGGTCCAGAACACTGGGGGGGGTCCAGACGCTGGGGGGTGGGGTCCAGACGCTGGGGGCGGGGTTCCAGACGCTGGGGGTGGGGTCCAGACGCTGGGGTGGGGGTCCAGACGCTGGGGGACGGGGTCCAGACGCTGGGGGGGGGGGGGTCCAGACGCTGGGGGACGGGGTCCAGACGCTGGGGGGGCGGGGTCCAGACGCTGCATGTCCTGGTTGGTGTCCCAGTCTCAGGTGGTCCTTGCCGGGACGGCGCTGCATGACCTGGTTAGAACAAAGAACAAAGAACAAAGAAAATTACAGCACAGGAACAGGCCCTTCGGCCCTCCCAGCCTGCACCGATCCAGATCCTTTATCTAAACCTGTCTCCTATTTTCCAAGGATCTACTTCCCTCTGTTCCCGCCCGTTCATATACCTGTCTAGATGCATCTTAAATGATGCTATCGTGCCCGCCTCTACCACCTCCGCTGGTAAAGCGTTCCAGGCACCCACCACCCTCTGCGTAAAAACTTTCCCACACCCATCTCCCTTAAACTTTCCCCCTCTCACCTTGAAATCATGACCCCTTGTAACTTGTAACCCCCACTCTTGGGAAAAGCTTGTTGCTATCCACCCTGTCCATACCTCTCATAATTTTGTAGACCTCAATCAGGTCTCCCCTCAACCTCCGTCTTTCCAACGAAAACAATCCTAATCTACTCAACCTTTCTTCATAGCTAGCACCACTCCATACCAGGCAACATCCTGGTGAACCTCCTCTGCACCCTCTCTAAAGCATCCACATCCTTCTGATAATGTGGCGACCAGAACTGCACGCAGTATTCCAAATGTGGCCAAACCAAAGTCCTATACAACTGTAACATGACCTGCCTACTCTTGTACTCAATACCCCGTCCGATGAAGGCAAGCATGCTGTATGCCTTCTTGACCACTCTATCAACCTGCGTTGCCACCTTCAGGGCACAATGGACCTGAACTCCCAGATCTCTCTGTACATCAATTTTCCCCAGGACTCTTCCATTGACCGTATAGTCCGCTCTTGAACTGGTTGCTGAGGACAATGTTCTCGGAGGATGTGGGTAGTGGGGCAGAGCTGCACAGCATGGCTCACTCACAGAGAGGCAGCACCAAAGTTGCGTTACCGCAGTGCGGACATTGGGGAGTCGCCAGGCTGGCAGAGCCGGATGATGCCAGGGTATCCGGAGCTCAATCCAGCTGCTCCAATAATCCTGTTCCTCTCACACCTCTCTGTGATTTGCCTGCATATCCATTCTTCTATCTCCCTTTGACTGTTCAGGGGCTTGGAGTATAATCTCAGCAAAATGATAGCACCTTTTTTATTTCTAAAATTCACAAATAGTCCAACAAATTATAGGCTGGTGAGCCTGATATCAATGGTGAGGAAGCTTTTGGAAAAGATACGGAGGGACAGGATATGTGCACATTTGGAGGAAAATGGACTAGTTAGTGACAGGCAGCATGGTTTTGTACAGGAAACATATCACACCAACATGATTGAGTTTGAAAATGAGTGAAAGTCGCTTATTGTCCACGAGTAGGCTTCATGAAGTTACTGTGAAAAGCCCCTAGTCGCCACATTCCGGCGCCTGTCCTGGGAGGCTGGTACGGAATCGAAACGTGCTGCGGGCCTGCTTGGTCTGCTTTCAAAGCCAGCGATTTAGCCCTGTGAGCTAAACCAGCACCTGGTGAGCTAAACCAGAACCCTAAGTTTTTGAGAGGTGACAAAGAAAATTGATGAAGGAAGGGCTGTGGATGCAGTTTATATGGACTTAGTAGGCGTTTGACAATGTCCCACAGGGCAGACTGGCATAAAAACTAAAATCACATGGAATTCGGGGTGGGCTGATGGATACAGAACTGGCTTGGTTATAGAAGGCAGAGAGTAGCGGTGGAAGGGTGTTTTTTCTGAATGGCGATCCTGTAGCTAGTGGTGTTCCGCAGGGATCAGTGCTGGGATCTCTGTTGTTTGTAGTGTATATAAATGAGGAAAAATGTGGGTGGTCTGATTAGTAAGTTTGCGGATGACATGGAGATTGGCGGAGTTGCTGATATTGCCGAGGATTGTCAGAAGATACAACAGATATAGATAGATTGGAGACTTGGGCACAGAAATGGCAGATTGGAGTTTTAATCCGGACAAATGTGAGGTGATGCAGTTTGAGGATCAAATCTAGGTATGAATTATACTGTAAATGGCAGAATCCTGAGGAACATTAACATACAGAGGGATCTGGGCGTGCAGGTCCACAGTTCCCTAAAAGTCACAACACAGGTGGCCAAGGGTGATTAAGAAGGCATCGATTGATTGATTGATAGTTATTGTCACATGTACCGGAGTACAGTGAAAAGTATTTTTCTGCGGCAAATACGTACATAATAGACAAAGAATAATCGACAGAGAACATTGACAAATGGTACATCGACAAACAGTGATTGGTTGCAGTGTGGAACAAGGGGCCAAACAAAGCAAATACATGAGCAAGAGCAGCATAGGGCATCGTGAATAGTGTTCTTACAGGGAACAGATCAGTCCTGAGGGGGAGTCGTTGAGAGTCTGGTAGCTGTGGGGAAGAAGCTGTTCCTATGTCTGGATGTGCGGGTCTTCAGACTTCTGTACCTTCTGCCTGATGGAAGGTCTGGAAGAAGGCAATGCCTGGGTGGGAGGGGTCTCAGACAATACTGTCAGCCTTCCTGATATGGAGATGCCGTCGTTGGACTGGGCTGAGCACAGTAAGAAGTCTGACAACACCAGATTAAAGTCCAACAGGTTTGTTTCAAACACTAGCTTTCGGAGCACTGCTCCTTCCTCAGGTGAATGAAGAGGTGGGTTCCGGAAACATATATATAGACAAAGTCTGTATGTATGACTTTGTTTATATCTATGTTTCTGGAATATATATATATGTATGGGAGAGAAAAGAGCTAATATTTCGAGTCCAATGACTCTTTGTCAAAGCTTACAAAGAGTCGATGCAGACATGCTGAATTTCTTTAGCTTCAGAGTTGTTGATGAGTTTTCTTGACTGTTGCATCAACGTGAATGGACCAGGACAGACTGTTGGTGATGGTGACCCCCAAGAACTTACAGCTATCGACCATCTCCACTTCGGAGCCATTGATGCAGACGGGAGTGTGTGTTGTGCTGCGCTTCCTGAAGTCAATGATCAGTTCCTTGGTCTTTCCAGCAAGAGAGAGATTGTTTTCGGTGCACCATGCAGCCAAGTGATTTATCTCCTTCCTGTAGTCTGATTCATCGTTTTTTGAGATACGACCCCCACAGTCGTTTCATCCGCAAACTTATAGATTGAAATGGAGTTGAATTTCGCCACACAGTTTGTGTGTTTATGGCATGTTTGCCTTTATTAGGCGGGTACCGAGTACAGGAATTAGGAAATCATGGCTGGGATTTGTGGAGAATCCCAGCCAAGTGTTAACGCCGGAATCAAAACTGGCGTGGGCGACGCCGGTGTCCATGGGGCTCCCGGTCCAGTCACTCTCCACGTCCACGGGAGTTAGAACGTGCCGCAGTGCTGTTGCGCTGCTCCGGCACCGAAGGCCGGCCCGACATGGCCGGCGCGGATCCACGCATGCGTGCCACTGCCATCTCCGCCCTACAGGGTCCCAGCGCAGAAGAACATAGCCCCCCCCCCCACCCCCGGAATGGGTAGCCCCGATCGCGGGGCCTGGCCACCCTGGAGGCTCCCCCCACAGAGTCAACTCCCCCCACCTTCCAGGACAGCCTGAGCAGCCAGAACGCTGAGGTCCCGCCGGGTAAGACCACACACAAACGACGCCGGCGGCACTACGGCTTAACTCGATGGGACATTCGGCCCATCGAGCGTGGAGAATCACTGCGGGGTCGCCTTCAATGGCCCCCGACCACGCCTGTGCGATTGGCGCTGATCCTCCAGTTGCCGGAGATTGGCAGCCCGGCACTGGAGCGGGCGTGGCAGGATTCCTGCGCCACCCCCTCCCACCGGCCATTCTCCAACCCACCGCTGGCTCGGAGAATCCTGCGCCACGTTGTAGCTGCACAAAATCTTGGTTGGGCCGACACACCCAAGCTTTTCCTCAAAGCGAAACTAAAAAGCAGAGCCTGAGCTCAGCTCCACCCACACTCGGACATCACTGCAGCCAGAGCTCAGCTCCACCCACACTCTGACATCACTGCAGCCAGAGCTCAGCTCCACCCACACTCTGACATCACTACAGCCAGAGCTCAGCTCCACCCAACACTCTGACATCACTGCGGCCAGAGCTCAGCTCTACCCACACTCTGACATCACTGCAGCCAGAGCTCAGCCCCACCCACACTGTGACATCACTGCAGCCAGAGCTCAGCTCCACCCACACTCTGACAATCACTGCAGCCAGAGCTCAGCTCCACCCACACTCTGACATCACTGCAGCCAGAGCTCAGCTCCACCCACACTCTGACATCACTGCAGCCAGAGCTCAGCTCCACCCACACTCTGACATCACTGCAGCCAGAGCTCAGCTCCACCCACACTCTGACATCAGGTGAGTCGGTGGCTTAGCGGTATTGTCACAGGCTAGTAATCCAGAGACCATGGGTAATGCTTTGGGGGTCCCAGTTCTAATCCCACCATTGCGGGTGGAGGAAAGAGAGAGAGAAGGGTGGCACAGGATGGCACTGGATTTAAAGAAGTAATGTTGCAAGTCATAGTAATTTCACTGTAATGTTTTGAGGACTGGAGGATAGCAAATGTGGTCCCTTTGTTCAAGAAGGGGAGTAGAGATAACCCCGGTAACTATAGGCCGTGAGCCTAATGTCTGTGGTGGGTAAAGTCTTGAGAGGATTATAAAAGATACGATTTATAATCATCTAGATAGGAATAATATGATTAGGGATAGTCAGCATGGTTTTGTGAAGGGTAAGGTCATGCCCTCACAAACCTTATCGAGTTCTTTGAGAAGGTGACTGAACAGGTAGACGAGGGTAGAGCAGTTGATGTGGTGTATATGGAGTTCAGTAAAGCGTTTGATAAGGTTCCCCACGGTCGGCTATGGCAGAAAATACGGAGGCTGGGGATTGAGGGTGATTTAGAGATGTGGTTCAGAAATTGGCTAGTTGAAAGAAGACAGAGAGTGGTAGTTGATGGGAAATGTTCAGAATGGAGTTCAGTTACGAGTGGCGTACCACAAGGATCTGTTCTGGGGCTGTTGCTGTTTGTCATTTTTATAAATGACCTAGAGGAGGGGCGCAGAAGGATGGGTGAGTAAATTTGCAGACGACACTAAAGTCGGTGGAGTTTGTAGACAGTGCAGAAGGATGTTGCAGGTTACAGAGGGACATAGATAAGCTGCAGAGCTGGGCTGAGAGGTGGCAAATGGAGTTTAATGTGGAGAAGTGTGAGGTGATTCACTTTGGAAAGAATAACAGAAATGCGGAATATTTGGCTAATGGTAAAATTCTTGGTAGTGTGGAATGAGCAGAGGGATCTCAGTGTCCATGTACATAGATCCCTGAAAGTTGCCACCCAGGTTGATAGGGGTTGTGAAGAAGGCCTATGGTGTGTTAGCCTTTATTGGTAAGGGATTGAGTTCCGGAGCCATGAGGTCATGTTGCAGTTGTACAAAACTCTAGTACGGCCGCATTTGGAGTATTGCGTACAGTTCTGGTCGCCTCATTATAGGAAGGACGTGGAAGCTTTGGACGGGTGCAGAGGAGATTTACCAGGATGTTGCCTGGTATGGAGGGAAAATCTTATGAGGAAAGGCTGATGGACTTTGAGGTTGTTTTCGTTAGAGAGAAGAAGGTTAAGAGGGTGACTAATAGAGGCATACAAAATGATCAGAGGGTTAGATAGGTGGACAGCGAGAGCCTTCTCCCGCGGATGGAGGTGGCTAGCACGAGGGGACGTAGCCTTAAATTGAGGGGTAATAGATATAGGACAGAGGTCAGAGGTGGTTTTTTACGCAAAGAGTGGTGAGGGCCGTGGAATGCCCTACCTGCAACAGTATGAACTCGCCAACATTGAGGGCATTTAAAAGTTTATTGGATAGCATATGGATGATAAGGGCATAGTGTAGGTTAGATGGCCTTTAGTTTTTTTTTCCATGTCGGTGCAACATCTGAGGGCCGAAGGGCCGTACTGCGCTGTATCGATTCTATGTTCTATGTTCAATCACTGCAGCCAGAGCTCAGCTCCACCCACACTCTGACATCACTACAGCCACTTGAGCAGACAAACATTTCTGAAAGTGACATGCCCATGACAGGATAGAGGGCAAAGAAGGTTCACCAGGATGTTGCCTGGTCTCCAGGGTATTCATAGAATCATAAAATCATAAAATTTACAGTGCAGAAGGAGGCCATTCGATCCATCGAGTCTGCACCGTCTTGGAAAGAGCAGCTCCACCACATCCCCATAACCCAGAAACTTCACCCAACCTTTTTGGTCACTGAGGGCAATTTAGCATGGCCAATCCACCTGACCTGCACATCTTTGGACTGTGGAGGAAACCAGAGCACTCGGAGGAAACCCACGCACACACGGGAGAACGTGCAGACTCCGCACAGTGACCCATGCCGGGAATCGAACCTGGGACCCTGGAGCTGCGAAGCAACTGTGCTAACCACTGTGCTGCCGTGTCCCCCATGTTATCTACAAGGAGAGGTTGGATAAACTAGGATTGTTATCCCTCTATACCCATCCTATCCATGTGTTTGTCAAGATGCCTTTTGAACGCCGTTAATGTATCTGCTTCCATAACCTCCCCTGGCAACGTGTTCCAGACACTCACCACCCTCTGTGTAATAACCTGCCTCGCACATCTCCTCTAAACTTTGCCCCACGGACCTTTAACCTATGCCCCCTAGTGACTGACCCCTCCCCCTGGGAAAGAGTGCCTGCCCATCCACTCTGTCCATGCCCCTCATAATCGTGTAGACCTCTATCAGGTCACCCCTCAACTTCCGTCTTTCTAATGAAAACAGTCCAAGTCTATTCAGCCTCTCCACATAGCTAACACCCTCCAGACCAGGCAACATCCTGGTAAACCTCCTCTGCACCCTCTCCAAAGCCTCCACATCCTTCTGGTAGGTGGTGACCAGAATTGTGCGCAATATTCCAAGTGCACCTTACCAAGGTTCTATACAACTGGAGCATGACAGTTTTTATACTCGATTGAAGGCAAGCATTCCGTATGCTTTCTTCACTACCTTGTCCACTTGTGTTGCCACTTTCAAAGATCTGTGGACCTGCTCGCCCAGATCTCTCTGACTTTCTATATTCCTCAGAGGTTTACCATTTACGGTATACTTCCCTCTATGTTAGACCTACCAAAATGCATTACCTCACATTTTCCCGGATTAAACTCCATTTGCCATTTCTCTGCCCAAGTCTCCAACCTATCTATGTCCTGCTGTATCCTCTGCAATCCTCAACACTATCTGCCACTCCACCAACTCCACTTAGTGTCATCCACGAACTTTAATCAGAGCAGCTACATTTTCCTCCAAATCGTTTATGTACACCACAAACAACAGAGGCCCCAGCACAGATCCCTGTGGAACACCACTAGTCACAGCCTTCCATTCAGAAAAACACCCTTCTACTGCTACCCTCTACCTTCTGTGACCTAGCCAGTTCTGTATCCATCTTGCCAGCTCACCTCTGATCCCTGTGACTTCACTCTTGTACCAGTCTGCCATGAGGCACGTTGTCAAAGGCAAGGCACCTTGTTAAAGTGGATCCCTTGAAGAGTATTGAGTTTGTCGTAGTAAAGTCAAGAGAGAATCAGGAGGGCAAAAAGGGGACATGAGATTGCTTTGGCAGATAAGGCCAAGGAGAACCCAAAGCTCAACAGATCATTAAGTACATGGGAAGAGAAGGGAATAAAAGAAAATACATAATAGGGCAACACAAGGTACACAATGTAACTACATAAGCACCGGCATCGGATGAAGCAGACAGGGTGTTGTTAATGAGGTTAATGAGGTCAGTCCATAAGAGGGTCATTTAGGAGTCTGGTGACAGTGGGGAAGAATCGAAAGAGCTTCTACAAATACATAAAGGGTAAAAGAGTAACTTGGGAGAGAGTAGGGCCTCTTAAAATCTACAAGGTCATCTATGTGTGGATCCACAAGAGATGGGGGAGATCCTAAATTAATATTTCTCATTGGTATTTACAGTTGAGAAAGGCATGGATGTTAGGGAATTTGGAAAAATAAATAGTGATGTCTTGAGGGGTACATATTACAGAGAAAGAGGTACTGGAAGTCTTAAAGCGCATCGAGATGGTTAAACCCCAGGATCTGATGAAATGTGGGAGGCGAGGGAGGAAACTGCCGGTCCCCTCGCTGAGATATTTGAATCTTTGACAGCCACAGGTGAGGTGCCTGAAGGTTGGAGGGTAGCAGATGTTGTGCCCTTGTTTAAGAAGGGCTGTAGGGATAAGCCTGGGAACTACAGACTGGTGAGCCTAACGTCTGTAGTGGATAAGTTGTTGGAAGGTATTCTGAGGGACAGGATCTACAGGCATTTAGACAGGCAAGGGCTAATTAGGGAAAGTCAGCCTGGCTTTGTAAGGGGAAAGTCATGTCTCACAAAATGATTGGGTTTTTTGAAGCGGTAACCAAAAGGTAGATGAGGGCAGTACGGTTGACGTTGTCTACATGGACTTTAGCAAGGCCTTTGACAAGGTAGCTCAAGGTAGGTTGTTGCAAAAGGTTAAATCTCAATTTTTGCATGGCAAAATTTGGTTCCAACTCCATCTACAAGTTTGCTGACGATACGACCATAGTGGGCCGGATCACGAATAACGACGAGTCAGAATACAGGAGGGAGATAGAGAACCTAGTGGAGTGGTGTAACGACAACAATCTCTCCCTCAATGCCAGCAAAACTAAAGAGCTGGTCATCGACTTCAGGAAGCAAAGTACTGTACACACCCCTGTCAGCATCAACGGGGCCGAGGTGGAGATGGTTAGCAGTTTCAAATTCCTAGGGCTACACATCTCCAAAAATCTGTCCTGGTCCACTCACGTCGACGCTATCACCAAGAAAGCACAACAGCACCTATACTTCCGAGGAAACTAAGGAAATTCGGCATGTCCACATTAACCCTTACCAACTTTTACAGATGCACCATGGAAGCATCCTATCGGGCTGCATCACAGCCTGGTATGGCAACTGCTCGGCCCAGGACCGTAAGAAACTTCAGAGAGTCGTGAATACCGCCCAGTCCATCACACAAACCTGCCTCCCCTCCATTGACTCCATCTACACCTCCCGCTGCCTGGGGAAAGCGGGCAGCATAATGAAAGACCCCTCCCACCCGGCTTACTCACTTTTCCAACTTCTTCCTTCAGGCAGGAGATACAGAAGTCTGAGAACACGCACGAACAGACTCAAAAACAGCTTCTTCCCCACTGTCACCAGACTCCTAAATGACCCTCTGATGGACTGAATGATTAACACTACACCCTGTATGCTTCACCGATGCCGGTGCTTATGTAGTTACATTGTATATATTGTGTTGCCCTATTATGTATTTTCTTTTATTCCCTTTTCTTCCCATGTACTTAATGATCTGTTGAGCTGCTCGCAGAAAAATACTTTTTACTGTACCTCGGTACACGTGACAACAAACAAATCCAATCCAATCCAATCCAATCCAATCACGGAATCCAGGGTGAGGTAGACAATTGGATACAAAATTGGCTTGGCGACCGAAGCCAAAGGGCGGTTGTGGAGGATGTTTTTCAAACTGGAGGCCTGTGACCAGCGGTGTGCCTCAGGGATCGGTGCTGGGTCACTGTTATTTGTTATTTATATTAATGATTCCGATCAGAATGTAGGAGGCATGGTTAGTAAGTCTGCAAATTACACCAAGATTGGTGCCATAGTGGACAGTGAAGAAGGTTATATAAGATGCAACATGATCTTGACCAATTGGGCCAGTGGGCCGATGAATGGCAGATGGAGTTTAATTTGGATAAATGTGAGGTGTGCATTTTGGTCGATCAAATCAGGGCAGGACCAACTCAGTTAATGGGGGAGTTGGGGAGAGTTACAGAACAAGAGATCTATGGGGTACAGGTTCACAGCCCCTTGAAGGTGGAGTGGCAGGTGGACAGGGTGGTGAAGAAGGCATTCAGCAGGCTGGGGTTTATTGGTCAGAATATTGAATACAGGAGTTGGGACGTCTTGTTGAAGTTGTACAAGACATTAGTCAGACCACACATGGAATACTGTGTTCAGTTCTGGTCACCCTATTATAGGAAGGATATTGTTAAACTAGAAAGAGGCAGAAGGGATTTACGAGGCTGCTACCAGGACTTGATGGTCTGAGTTATAAGGAGAGGCTGGATAGGCTGGGACTTTTTCCCCTGGAGCGTAGGAGGCTTAGGGGTGATCTTATAGAGGTCTATAAAATAATGAGGGGCGCAGATAAGGTAGATAGTCAATATCTTTTTCCAACGGTAGGGGAGTCTAAAACTAGATTTAAGGTGAGAAGGGAGATACAATAGGGTCCAGAGGGGCAATTTTTTCCACACAGAGGGTGGGGAGTATCTGGAACGAGCTGCCAGAGGCACTCGTAGAGAGGGTACAATTTTATCTTTTAAAAAGCATTTAGACAATGATATGGGTAAGATGGGTGCAAAGGGATATGGCCAAATGCAGGCAGCATGGCAGCACAGTGGTTAGCACAATTGCTTCACAGCTCCAGGGTCCCAGGTTCGATTCCCCACTGGGTCACTGTCTGTGCGGAGTCTGCACGTTCTCCCCTGTGTGCGTGGGTTTCCTCCGGGTGCTCCGGTTTCCTCCTACTGTCCAAAGACGTGCAGGTTAGGTGGATTGGCCTTGATAAGTTGCCCTTAGTGTTGGGTGGGGTTACTGGGTTATGGGGATAGGGTGGAGGTGTAGACCTTGGGTAGGGTGCTCTTTCCAAGACCCGGTGCAGACTCGATGGGCCGAATAGCCTCCTTCTGCACTGTAAATTCTATAATTCAAATTGGGACTAGTTTAGTGGTCAAAGCTGGGTGGCATGGATAGATTTCACAGAACCAGCAAAACACGATCTGCCAAATGGTCTGCTTCTCGATCACAAGATTGTTGACTGGAGAATGTAATCTGGGACTGGGACTGGGACTGGATTGGGACTGGGACTGGGAATGGGACTGGGACTGGGATTGGGACTGGGACTGGGAATGGGAATGGATTGGGATTGGGATTGGGACTGGGACTGGGAATGGGACTGGGATTGGGACTGGGAATGGGATTGGGATTGAGACTGGGATTGGGAATGGGAATGGGACTGGGATTGGGACTGGGAATGGGATTGGGATTGGGACTGGGATTGGACTGGGACTGGGACTGGGAATGGGATTGGGGCTGGGACTGGGATTGGGACTGGGACTGGGAATGGGACTGGGACTGGGAATGGGACTGGGATTGGGACTGGGAATGGGATTGGGATTGAGACTGGGATTGGGAATGGGAATGGGACTGGGATTGGGACTGGGAATGGGATTGGGATTGGGACTGGGATTGGGAATGGGAATGGGACTGGGATTGGGATTGGGACTGGGACTGGGAATGGGATTGGGATTGGACTGGGATTGGGAATGGGATTGGGATTGGAATGGGAATGGGATTGGGAATGGGAATGGGATTGGGATTGGGATTGGGATTGGGATTGGGATTGGGATTGGAATGGGATTGGGATTTGGATTGGGATTGGGAATGGGATTGGGAATGGAATTGGGAGTGGGATTGGGACAGGGAATGGGACTGGGACTGGGACTGGGATTGGGATTGGGATTGGACTGGGAATATGATTGGGACTGGGACTGGGATTGGGATTGGGACTGGGATTGTGATTGGGATTGGGATTGGGATTGGGAATGGGATTGGGATTGGGATTGGGATTGGGACTGGGACTGTGACTGGGATTGGGACTGGGATTGGGATTGGGACTGGGATTGGGACTGGGAATGGGACTGGGACTGGGATTGGGATTGGGATTAGGACTGGGTCTGGGATTGGGATTGGGATTGGGGCTGGGATTGGGATTGGACTGGGACTGGGAATGGGAATGGGACTGGGACTGGGATTGGGACTGGGATTGGGATTGGGATTGGGAATGGGACTGGGATTGGGACTGGGACTGGGACTGGGATGTGATTGGGACTGGGACTTGGAATGGGACTGGGACTGGGATTGGGATTGGGACTGGGACTGGGACTGGGATTGGGACTGGGATTGGGACTGGGACTGGGACTGGGAATGGGACTGGGATTGGGACTGGGAGTGGGACTGGGAATGGGACTGGGACTCGGATTGGGATCGGGATTGGGACTGGGACTGGGAATGGGACTGGGACTGGGATTGGGACTGAGAATGGGAATGGGTCTGGGACTGGGATTGGGAATGGGACTGGGACTGGATTGGGAATGGCACTGGGATTGGGACTGGGAATGGGAATGGGAATGGGTCTGGGACTGGGACTGGGATTGGGACTGGGAATGGGAATGGGTCTGGGACTGGGACTGGGATTGGGAATGGGACTGGGATTGGGACTGGGAATGGGAATGGGTCTGGGACTGGGACTGGGATTGATACTGGGAATGGGAATGGGTCTGGGACTGGTATTGGGAATGGGACTGGGATTGGGACTGGGAATGGGAATGGGTCTGGGTCTGGGACTGGGACTGGGAATGGGACTGGGATTGGGATTGGGAATGGGGATGGGTCTGGGACTGGGACTGGGATTGGGATTGGGAATGGGACTGGGACTGGGATTGGGATTGGGAATGGGAATGGGATTGGGACTGGGAGTGGGACTGGGAATGGGACTGGGACTCGGATTGGGATCGGATTGGACTGGGATTGGAATGGGATTGGGAGGGACTGGGATTGGGGTTAGGATTGGGAATGGGATTGGGGTTAGGATTGGGATTGGAATGGGAATGGATTGGGATTGGAATGGGATTGGGAATGGGACTGGGACTCGGATTGGGATCGGATTGGGACTGGGACTGGGAATGGGACTGGGAATGGGACTGGGACTGGGATTGGGACTGAGAATGGGAATGGTCTGGGACTGGGATTGGGAATGGGACTGGGACTGGATTGGGAATGGGACTGGGATTGGGACTGGGAATGGGAATGGGTCTGGGTCTGGGACTGGGACTGGGAATGGGACTGGGATTGGGATTGGGAATGGGTGGGTCTGGGACTGGGACTGGGTTGGGATTGGGAATGGGACTGGGACTGGATTGGGATTGGGAATGGGACTGGGACTGGTTACACTGATGATCGCGTCACGTCATAACAACCTGAGTCTCTCTGATCCATGACGGAGATTTCATATTTAAAATGCTCTCTGAGCTCTGAATTATCCCGAGATTTCTGATCTTTATCATTCGAACATTACACCACTTCAGCTACACGCCCGGCAAAATTTAATCATTTTCCACCAATTAAAAATCCAAATATCAGGTTATTCTTGGAGCCCAAGACACTGACTTCACATTTCATGAATAATTCTGATAATATTCATTTAACACCTGCCTCACAGGGAATACTGTGTAGAGTGGCTGATGCACAGCATTGTCATCTTCAAATTTATTCAAGGCAATTGAGGAACAAATCAAAGCTAATATTCATTGAAACAGCACTCCCTCACTACTAACCCTCACTACTACTCCCTCACTACTGTCCCTCACTGCTGACCCTCACTACTGTCCCTCACTACTAACCCTCACTACTGTCCGTCACTACTGTCCCTCACTGCTGACCCTCACTGCTAACCCTCACTACTGTCCCTCACTACTGTCCCTCACTGCTAACCCTCACTACTGACCCTCACTACTGTCCCTCACTACTGTCCCTCACTACTGTCCCTCACTACTGACCCTCACTACTAACCCTCACTGCTGACCCTCACTACTGTCCCTCACTACTGTCCCTCACTACTGTCCCTCACTACTAACCCTCACTACTACCCACACTACTGTCCCTCACTACTGTCCCTCACTTCTAACCCTCACTACTGACCCTCACTACTGTCCCTCACTACTGTCCCTCACTACTAACCCTCACTACTGACCCTCACTACTGTCCCTCACTACTGACCCTCACTACTGACCCTCACTACTAACCCTCACTACTGACCCTCACTACTGTCCCTCACTACTGACCCTCACTACTGACCCTCACTACTAACCCTCACTACTGACCCTCACTACTGACCCTCACTACTAACCCTCACTACTAACCCTCACTACTGACCCTCACTGCTGACCCTCACTACTGACCCTCACTACTGACCCACACTACTAACCCTCACTACTGTCCCTCACTACTGACCCTCACTACTGACCCTCACTACTGACCCTCACTACTGTCCCTCACTACTGTCCCTCACTACTGACCCTCACTACTGACCCTCACTACTGTCCCTCACTACTAACCCTCACTACTGACCCTCACTACTGACCCTCACTACTGTCCCTCACTACTAACCCTCACTACTCACCCTCACTACTGACCCTCACTACTGTCCCTCACTACTAACCCTCACTACTGACCCTCACTACTGACCCTCACTACTGTCCCTCACTACTAACCCTCACTACTAACCCTCACTACTGACCCTCACTACTGACCCTCACTACTGTCCCTCACTACTAACCCTCACTACTCACCCTCACTACTGACCCTCACTACTGTCCCTCACTACTAACCCTCACTACTGACCCTCACTACTGTCCCTCACTACTGTCCCTCACTACTAACCCTCACTACTGACCCTCACTACTGTCCCTCACTACTGACCCTCACTACAAACCCTCATTACTGTCCCTCACTACTAACCCTCACTACTGTCCCTCACTACTAACCCTCACTACTGACCCTCACTACTGACCCTCACTACTGACCCTCACTACTGTCCCTCACTACTGTCCCTCACTACTGACCCTCACTACTGACCCTCACTACTGACTCTCACTGCTAACCCTCACTACTGACCCTCGGCACTGACCCTCACTACTGTCCCTCACTACTAACCCTCACTACTCACTCTCACTACTGTCCCTCACAACTCACCCTCACTATTGATCCTCGGTACTGACCCTCACTACTGAACCTCACTACTGACCCTCACTACTAACCCTCACTACTGACCCTCACTACTGACCCTCACTACTGACCCTCGGCACTGACCCTCGGTACTGACCCTCGGTACGAACCCTCCAGCAGTGCAGCACTCCCTCAGTACTGACCCTCTGACAGTGCGGCGCTCCCTCAGTACTGACCCTCTAACAGTCCGGCACTCCCTCAGTACTGACCCTCTGACAGTGCGGCGCTCCCTCAATATTGACCCTTCGACAGTGCAGCACTCCCTCAGTACTGACCCTCTGACAGTAAAGCACTCCCTCAGTGCTGACCCTCTGACAGTACAGCACTCCCTCAGTACAGCACTCCCTCAGTACTGACCCTCTGACAGTGCGTCACTCCCTCAGTACTGACCCTCTGACAGTGCAGCACTCCCTCAGTACTGACCCTCTGACAGTGCGGCGCTCCCTCAATACTGACCCTTCGACAGTGCAGCACTCCCTCAGTACAGACCCTCTGACAGTGCAGCACTCCCTCAGTACTGACCCTCTGACAGTGCAGCGCTCCCTCATACTGACCCTTCGACAGTGCAGCCCTCCCTCAGTACTGACCCCCTGACAGTGCAGCAGTCCCTCAGTACTGACCCTCTGACAGTACGGCACTCCCTCAGTACTGACCCTCTGACAGTGCAGCACTCCCTCAGTACTGACCCTCTGACAGTGCAGCACTCCCTCAGTACTGACCCTCTGACAGTGTGGCACTCCCTCAGTACTGACCCTCTGACAGTGCAGCACTCCCTCAGTACTGACCCTCTGACAGTGCTGCCCTCCCTCAGTACTGACCCTCTGACAGTGCAGCACTCCCTCAGTACTGACCCTCTGACATGCGGCACTCCCTCAGTACTGACCCTCTGACAGTGCAGCCCTCCCTCAGTACTGACCCTGACAGTGTAGTACTCCCTCAGTACTGACCCTCTGACAGTGCGGCACTCCCAGTACTGACCCTCTGACAGTGCGGCGCTCCCTCAGTACTGACCCTCTGACAGTGCGGCACTCCCTCAACTGACCCTCTGACAGTGCGCGCTCCCTCAGTACTGACCCTCTGTCAGTGCGAAGCACTCCCTCAGTACTGACCCCTGACAGTGCGCACTCCCTCAGTACTGACCCTCTGACAGTGCGGCACTCCCTCAGTACTGGACCCTCTGACAGTGCGCACTCCCTCAGATACTGACCCTCTGACAATGCAGCCACTCCTCAGTACTTACCCTCTGACAGTGCAGGCACTCCCTCAGTACTGACCCTCTGACAGTGCAGGTACTCCCTCAGTACGACCCGCTGACAGTGTGGCACTCCTCAGTACTGACCCTCTGACAGTGCGGCGCTCCCTCAGTACTGACCCTCTGACTGTGCGGCACTCCCACAGTATTGACCCTCTGACAGTGCAGCGCTCCCTCAGTACTGACCCTCATGACGTGCGGCACGTCTCTCAGTACTGACCCTCTGACAGTGCGGCACTCCCTCAGTACCTGCCCTCTGACAGTGCGGCACTCCCTCAGTACTGACCCTCTGACAGTGGCAGCACGCTCCCTCAGTACTGACCCTCTGACAGTGCAGGCACTCCCCTCAGTACTGACCCTCTGACAGTGCCGCACTCCCTCAGTACTGACCCTCTGACAGTGCGGCACTCCCTCAGTACTGACCCTCTGACAGTGCGCACTCCTCAGTACTGACCTCTGACAGTGCGGCACTCCCTCAGTACTGACCCTCTGACAGTGCAGCACTCCCTCAGTACTGACCCGCTGACAGTGCGGCACTCCCTCAGTACTGACCCTCTGACAGTGCAGCACGCCCTCAGTACTGACCCTCTGACAGTGCAGCACCTCCTCAGTACTGACCCTCTGACAGTGCAGCACTCCCTCAGTACTGACCCTCTGACAGTGCGGCACTCCCTCAGTACTGACCCTCTGACAGTGCAGCACTCCCTCAGTACTGACCCTCTGACAGTGTAGCACTCCCTCAGTACTGACCCTCTGACAGTGCAGCACTCCCTCAGTACTGACCCTCTGACAGTGCAGGCACTCCCTCAGTACTGGGACCCTCTGACAATGCAGCACTCCCTCAGTACTGACCCTCTGACAGTGCGGCACTCCCTCAGTACTGACCCTCTGACAGTGCAGCACTCCCCTCAGTACTGACCCTCTGACAGTGCGGCACTCCCTCAGTACTGACCCACTGACAGTGCGGCACTCCCTCAGTACTGACCCTCTGACAGTGCAGCACTGCCCTCAGTACTGACCCTCTCTGACAATGCGGCACTCCCTCAGTACTGACCCTCTGACAGTGCGGGCTCCCTCAGTACTGACCCTCTGACAGTGCAGCACTCCCTCAGTACTGACCCCTGACGGTGCGGCACTCCCTCAGTACTGACCCTCTGACAGTGCGGCACTCCCTCAGTACTGACCCTCTGACAGTGCGGGGCCTCCCTCAGTACTGATCCTCTGACAGTGCGGCAACTCCCTTAGTACTGACCCTCTGACAGTGTGGCACTTCCCTCAGTACTGACCCTCTGACAGTTGCAGCACTCCCTCAGTACTGACCCTCTGACAGTGCGGCACTCCCTCAGTACTGACCCTCTGACAGTGCGGCACTCCCTCAGTACTGACCCTCTGACAGTGCAGCACTCCCTCAGTACTGACCCTCTGACAGTGCGGCACTCCCTCAGTACGACCCTCTGACAGTGCGGCACTCCCTCAGTACTGACCCTCTGACAGTGCAGCACTCCCTCAGTACTGACCCTCTGACAATGCAGCACTCCCTCAGTACTGACCCTCTGACAGTGCGGCACTCCCATCAGTACTGACCCTCTGACAGTGCAGCAACTCCCTCAGTACTGACGCCTCTGGACAGTGCGGCACTCCCTCAGTACTGACCCTCTGACAGTGCAGCACTCCCTCAGTACTGACCCTCTGACAGGTGCAGCACTCCCCTCAGTACTGACCCTCTGACAGTGCGGCACTCCCTCAGTACTGACCCACTGACAGTGCAGCACTCTCTCAGTACTGACCCTCTGACAGTGCAGCACTCCCTCAGTACTGACTCTCTGACAATTGCGGCACTCCCTCAGTACTGACCCTCTGACAGTGGCGGGGCTCCCTCAGTACTGACCCTCTGACAGTGCAGCACTCACCTCAGTACTGACCCTCTGACAGTGCGGCACTCCCTCAGTACTGACCCTCTGACAGTGCGGCACTCCCTCAGTACTGACCCTCTGACAGTGCGGGGCTCCCTCAGTACTGACCCTCTGACAGTGCGGCACTCCCTTAGTACTGACCCTCTGACAGTGCGGCACTCCCTCATACTGACCCTCTGACAGTGCGGGGCTCCCTCAGTACTGACCCTCTGACAGTGCAGCACTCCCTCAGTACTGACCCTCTGACAGTGCGGCACTCCCTCAGTACTGACCCTCTGACAGTGCGGCACTCCCTCAGTACTGACCCTCTGGCAGTGCGGCACTCCCTCAGTACTGACCCTCTGACAGTGCGGCACTCCCTCAGTACTGACCCTCTGACAGTGCGGCACTCCCTCAGTACTGACCCTCTGACAGTGCAGCACTCCCTCAGTACTGACCCTCTGACAGTGCAGCACTCCCTCAGTACTGACCCTCTGACAGTGCGGCACTCCCTCAGTACTGACCCTCTGACAGTGCAGCACTCCCTCAGTACTGACCCTCTGACAGTGCAGCACTCCCTCAGTACTGACCCTCTGACAGTGCAGCACTCCCTCATTACACTCCCTCTGACAGTGCAGCACTCCCTCAGTACTGACCCTCTGACAGTGCAGCACTCCCTCAGATATGACCCTCTGACAGTGCAGCACTCCTCTATCACTCCCTCAGTACTGACCCTCTGACAGTGCAGCACTCCCTCGTACGTAATTTAGTGTCAGCCTGAATTTTTGCATTGAAATTTTGGAGAGCGTCTTGAACCCTGCTCTTTTCCAAAGCTGTGTAAATGTTCGTTTTGGGTGTATAATGAGTCAGGATTAAATGATGTTACTATGTCTGTGTTTGTTGCATTAACAGGTTTTCAACAAAGTCAATTAGAACAAAGTGTGAATGTAAATTGTTGACTGAGGTGCCAGCTGCCAGGACTGAAATAAAACATCCATCAGTATTGCCTGTGATTGCCTCAATATTATTCTGAGTCATGTCTGTTTCATTGCAGCTTTTGGTCTATCAGATATTCAGACGGATCACCGAACTGCTGACAGGTTTGACTAAAGCAACAGGAACCATTTACCAAGTTCACGCTCCTTGTTAGAATGAAAAAGTAAAATAAATAGTTCTTAAATGAAAGACAAATCTGTTTTCTCAATAAATAATTCATCTTTCTGATTGAATCAGCCCTTAGTCACAACTACTTCCCTCTCTATCCATCCCTCTGTCTCCATTTCTCTGTCTCTTCCTCTCTTTTTGTCTCATTCTCTCTCTACTTCCACTGTCTGTCTCTTCCTCTCTTTGCCCCGCTCTGCTTCAATTTCACGCTCTCTCTCTTTGTCTCATTTTCTCTCTCCCAGGTTGATGAAACCATCAATTCACGCGACACGTGTTAGAAGTGAACAGTGGTTTTAATCGTCTTACAACAGAGCCTGCCTGTGACGAGATGAACTCCAATGAACTGGCAGGCAGGCTCTCCACATCAACCTTTATACTTCCGGTTAGGGGGAGGAGCCATGGGCGGAGCCAAGGGCGGAGCCCAGTAAAAGCTCCTCGTCTCCCCCTATGGGTAGAGCCGCGCAACTACACGTGATCCAATACAATATACAGGCTCAACACATGTTGTACAATACAGTGTGGATTATTAGTATTTATAATTCACCACACAGGTTTTTCTGTTTATTTGCCGCTCTCTGTTCTTTTTATATTTTTTTATTCATTCATGGGACATGTGCATCGCCGGCCGGGCCAGCATTTATTGCCCACGAGGGTACAGGTGAGAGCCACCCACATTTCTGTGGGTCTAGAGTCGCATGACGGCCAGACTGGGTCAGGACGGCAGATTTCCTTCCCGCAAGGACATTGGTCCTTTACGACAATCGACAATAGTTTCAGGATCATCTTTAAACTTTTAATTCCAGATTTT